>NC_133747.1:5138832-5146332 GCF_048934315.1 Petromyzon marinus | reverse complement strand
ACACACAGTGACACACACACAGTGACACACACAGTGACACACACACAGTGACACACACACACACAGTGACACACACACAGTGACACACACACACAGTGACACACACACAGTGACACAGTGACACACACAGTGACACACACACAGTGACACACACACACACAGTGACACACACAGTGACACACACAGTGACACACACACACAGTGACACACACACAGTGACACACACAGTGACACACACACAGTGACACACACAGTGACACACACACAGTGACACACACAGTAACACACACACAGTGACACACACACACAGTGACACACACACAGTGACACACACACAGTGACACACACACAGTGACACACACACAGTGACACACACAGTGACACACACAGTGACACACACACACAGTGACACAGTGACACACACACAGTGACACACACACAGTGATACACACAGTGACACACACACACAGTGACACACACACAGTGACACACACAGTGACACACACACAGTGACACACACAGTGACACACACACACACAGTGAGACACACAGTGACACACACACACAGTGACACACACACAGTGACACACACAGTGACACACACACAGTGACACACACAGTGACACACACACACAGTGACACACACAGTGACACACACACAGTGACACACACAGTGACACAAACACACAGTGACACACAGTGACACACACAGTGACACACACACACAGTGACACAGGTACACACACACAGTGACACACACAGTGACACACACACACACAGTGACACACACACACACAGTGACACACACACACACAAACACACACACACAGTGACACACACACACACAGTGACACACACACAGTGACACACACACAGTGACACACACAGTGACACACACACACACACAGTGACACACACACAGTGACACACACACAGTGACACACACACACAGTGACACACACAGTGACACACACACACACACAGTGACACACACAGTGATACACACACAGTTACACACACACACAGTGACACACACAGTGACACAGTGACACACACAGTGACACACACACACAGTGACACACACAGTGACACACACAGTGACACACACACACAGACACACACACACACAGTGACACACACACAGTGACACACACACAGTGACACACAGTGACACACACACAGTGACACACACACAGTGTCACACACACACAGTGACACACACACAGTGACACAGTGACACACACAGTGACACACACACACACACACAGTGACACACACACAGTGACAAACACACACAGTGACACACACACAGTGACACACACACACAGTGACACACACACAGTGACACACACACAGTGACACACGCAGTGACACACACACACAGTGACACACACAGTGACACACACACAGTGACACACACACACAGTGACACACACACAGTGACACACACACAGTGACACAGTGACACACACAGTGACACACACAGTGACACACACACAGTGACACACACAGTGACACACACACAGTGACACACACAGTGACACACACACACACAGTGACACACACAGTGACACACACACACAGTGACACACACACACACAGTGACACACACACACACAGTGACACACACAGTGACACACACACACACAGTGACACACACACAGTGACACACACACACAGTGACACACACACACAGTGACACACACACACACAGTGACACACACACACAGTGACACAGTGACACACACACACAGTGACACACACAGTAACACACACAGTGACACACACAGTGACACACACACACACAGTGACACACACACAGTGACACACACACAGTGACACACAGTGACACACACACACAGTGACACACACACAGTGACACACACAGTGAAACACACACACAGTGACACACACACACAGTGACACACACAGTGACACAGTGACACACACAGTGACACACACACACAGTGACACACACACAGTGACACACACAGTGACACACACACAGTGACACACACACAGTGACACAGTGACACACACACACAGTGACACACACAGTGACACAGTGACACACACAGTGACACACACACAGTGACACACACACAGTGACACACACAGTGACACACACAGTGACACACACACAGTGATACACACACAGTGACACAGTGACACACACACAGTGACACACACACACAGTGACACACACACAGTGACACACACACACACAGTGACACACACACAGTGACACACACACACAGTGACACACACACACAGTGACACACACACAGTGACACACACAGTGACACACACAGTGACACAGTGACACACACAGAGACACACACACAGTGACACACACACAGTGTGACACACACACACACAGTGACAAACACACAGTGACACAGTGACACACACACACAGTGACACACACACAGTGACACACACACACACACAGTGACACACACACAGTGACACACACACACAGACACACAGTGACACACACACAGTGACACACACACAGTGACACACACACACACAGTGACACACACACAGTGACACACACACAGTGACACACACAGTGACACACACACAGTGACACACACACACAGTGACACACACACAGTGACACACACACACAGTGACACACACACAGTGACACACACACACAGTGACACACACAGTGACACACACACAGTGACACACACAGTGACACACACAGTGACACACACACAGTGACACACACAGTGACACACACACAGTGACACACACAGTGACACACACACACACAGTGACACACAGTGACACACACAGTGACACACACAGTGACACACACACACAGTGACACACACACACAGTGACACACACACAGTGACACAGTGACACAGACAGTGACACACACACAGTGACACACACACAGTGACACACACACACAGTGGCACACACACACAGTGACACACACACAGTGACACAGTGACACACACAGTGACACACACACACAGTGACACACACACAGTGACACACACACAGTGACACACACACACAGTGTCACACACACACAGTGACACACACACAGTGACACAGTGACACACACAGTGACACACACACACAGTGACACACACACAGTGACAAACACACACAGTGACACACACACACAGTGACAAACACACACAGTGACACACACAGTGACACACACACACAGTGACACACACACACAGTGACACACACACACACAGTGACCCACACACAGTGACACACACACAGTGACACACACACACACAGTGACACACACACACAGTAACACACACAGTGACACACACACAGTGACACACACACAGTGACAAACACACACAGTGACACACACATAGTGACACACACACACAGTGACACAGTGACACACACAGTGACACACACACAGTGACACACACACACAGTGACACACACACACAGTGACACACACAGTGACACACACACAGTGACACACACACAGTGACACACACAGTGACACACACACAGTGACACACACAGTGACACACACACAGTGACACACACACAGTGACACACACACAGTGACAAACACACACAGTGACACACACACAGTGACACACACACACAGTGACACAGTGACACACACAGTGACACACACACAGTGACACACACAGTGACACACACACAGTGACACACACAGTGACACACACAGTGACACACACACAGTGACACACACAGTGACACACACACAGTGACACACACAGTGACACACACACAGTGACACACACAGTAACACACACAGTGACACACACACAGTGACACACACAGTGACACACACACAGTGACACACACAGTGACACACACACACAGTGACACACACACAGTGACACACACAGTGACACACACACAGTGACACACACACACAGTGACACACACACAGTGACACACACAGTGACACACACACAGTGACACACACAGTGACACACACACACAGTGACACAGTGACACACACACAGTGACACACACACAGTGACACACACACAGTGATACACACAGTGACACACACACACAGTGACACACACACAGTGACACACACAGTGACACACACACAGTGACACACACAGTGACACACACAGTGACACACACACACAGTGACACACACAGTGACACACACACAGTGACACACACAGTGACACAAACACACAGTGACACACAGTGACACACACAGTGACACACACACACAGTGACACAGTGACACACACACAGTGACACACACAGTGACACACACACACAGTGACACACACACACACAGTGACACACACACACACACAAACACACACACACAGTGACACACACACACACAGTGACACACACACAGTGACACACACACAGTGACACACACAGTGACACACACACACACAGTGACACACACACAGTGACACACACACAGTGACACACACACACACAGTGACACACACAGTGACACACACACACACAGTGACACACACAGTGACACACACACAGTTACACACACACACAGTGACACACACAGTGACACAGTGACACACACAGTGACACACACACACAGTGACACACACAGTGACACACACAGTGACACACACACACAGACACACACACACACACAGTGACACACACACAGTGACACACACACAGTGACACACAGTGACACACACACAGTGACACACACACAGTGTCACACACACACAGTGACACACACACAGTGACACAGTGACACACACAGTGACACACACACACAGTGACACACACACAGTGACAAACACACACAGTGACACACACACAGTGACACACACAGTGACACACACACAGTGACACACACACAGTGACACACGCAGTGACACACACACACAGTGACACACACAGTGACACACACACAGTGACACACACACACAGTGACACACACACAGTGACACACACACAGTGACACAGTGACACACACAGTGACACACACAGTGACACACACACAGTGACACACACAGTGACACACACACAGTGACACACACAGTGACACACACACACACAGTGACACACACACAGTGACACACACACACAGTGACACACACACAGTGACACACACACACAGTGACACACACACACACAGTGACACACACAGTGACACACACAGTGACACACACACAGTGACACAGTGACACACACACAGTGACACACGCACAGTGGCACGCACACAGTGACACACACAGTGAAACACACACACAGTGACACACACAGTAACACACACAGTGACACACACAGTGACACACACACACACAGTGACACACACACACAGTGACACAGTGACACACACACACAGTGACACACACAGTAACACACACAGTGACACACACAGTGACACACACACACACAGTGACACACACACAGTGACACACACACAGTGACACACAGTGACACACACACACAGTGACACACACACAGTGACACACACACAGTGACACACACAGTGAAACACACACACAGTGACACACACACACAGTGACACACACACAGTGACACACACAGTGACACAGTGACACACACAGTGACACACACACACAGTGACACACACACAGTGACACACACAGTGACACACACACAGTGACACACACACAGTGACACAGTGACACACACACACAGTGACACACACAGTGACACAGTGACACACACAGTGACACACACACAGTGACACACACAGTGACACACACAGTGACACACACACACAGTGATACACACACAGTGACACAGTGACACACACACAGTGACACACACACACAGTGACACACACACAGTGACACACACACACACAGTGACACACACACAGTGACACACACACAGTGACACACACACACAGTGACACACACACAGTGACACACACAGTGACACACACAGTGACACAGTGACACACACAGAGACACACACACAGTGACACACACACACAGTGACACACACACAGTGTGACACACACACACACACAGTGACACACACACAGTGACACAGTGACACACACACACAGTGACACACACACAGTGACACACACACACACAGTGACACACACACAGTGACACAAACACACACAGTGACACACACAGTGACACACACACACAGTGACACACACACAGTGACACACACACACAGTGACACACACACACAGTGACACACACACACAGTGACACACACAGTGACACACACAGTGACACACACACAGTGACACACACACAGTGACACACACACAGTGACACACACAGTGACACACACACAGTGACACACACAGTGACACACACAGTGACACACACACACACAGTGACACACACACAGTGATACACACACACAGTGACACAAACAGTGACACACACAGTGACACACACACACACACAGTGACACACACACAGTGACACACACACACAGTGACACACACAGTGACACACACACAGTGACACACACAGTGAAAAACACACAGTGACACACACAGTGACACACACAGTGACACAAACACACAGTGACACACACACACACAGTGACACACACACACAGTGACACACACAGTGACACACACACAGTGACACACACAGTGACACACACACAGTGACACACACAGTGACACACACACAGTGACACACACACACACACAGTGACACACACACACAGTGACACACACACAGTAACACACACACAGTAACACACACACACAGTGACACACAGTGACACACACACAGTAACACACACACACACACAGTGACACACACACAGTGACACACACAGTAACACACACACAGTAACACACACACACAGTGACACACACACACAGTGACACACACACACACAGTGACACACACACACACAGTGACACACACACACACAGTGACACACACACAGTGACACACACACAGTGACACACACACACAGTGACACACAGTGACACACACACACACAGTAACACACACACACAGTAACACACACACAGTAACACACACACACACAGTGACACACACACACACACAGTAACACAGTGACACACACAGTAACACACACACACAGTGACACACACAGTAACACACAGTGACACACACAGTGACACACACACAGTAACACACACACACAGTGTGACACACACACACAGTGACACACACACACAGTGACACACACACAGTGACACACACAGTGACACACACAGTGACACACACACACACTGACACACACACACAGTGACACACACAGTAACACACAGTGACACAAACAGTGACACACACACAGTAACACACACACAGTGTGACACACACACACACAGTGACACACACAGTGACACACACACACACAGTGACACACACACACACAGTAACACACACACAGTGACACACACACAGTAACACACACACAGTAACACACACACAGTAACACACACACACACAGTGACACACACACACAGGAGGACGAGGTACTAACTGTGAACCTGTCGTGCTCTCCGCGACTCGGTGGTGGAGGAGGTTT
>NC_133747.1:5083832-5136332 GCF_048934315.1 Petromyzon marinus | reverse complement strand
GATTAACACTGAACCCTGTGGGAGTCTCATTAACACTGAACCCTATGGGAGTCTCACTGATTAACACTGAACCCTGTGGGAGTTTCACTGATTAACACTGAACCCTATGGGAGTCTCATTAACACTGAACCCTGTGGGAGTCTCACTGATTAACACTGAACCCTATGGGAGTCTCACTGATTAACACTGAACCCTATGGGAGTCTCAGTGATTAACACTGAACCCTATGGGAGTCTCACTGATTAACACTGAACCCTGTTGGAGTCTCACTGATTAACACTGTACCCTGTGGGAGTCTCACTGATTAACATTGAACCCTATGGGAGTCTCACTGATTAACACTGAACCCTGTTGGAGTCTCACTGATTAACACTGAACCCTGTGGGAGTCTCACTGATTAACACTGAACCCTGTGGGAGTCTCACTGATTAACACTGAACTCTATGGGAGTCTCACTGATTAACACTGAACCCTATGGGAGTCTCATTAACACTGAACCCTGTGGGAGTCTCACTGATTAACACTGAACCCTATGGGAGTCTCATTAACACTGAACCCTGTGGGAGTCTCACTGATTAACACTGAACCCTATGGGAGTCTCACTGATTAACACTGAACCCTATGGGAGTCTCAGTGATTAACACTGAACCCTATGGGAGTCTCACTGATTAACACTGAACCCTGTTGGAGTCTCACTGATTAACACTGTACCCTGTGGGAGTCTCACTGATTAACACTGAACCCTATGGGAGTCTCACTGATTAACACTGAACCCTGTTGGAGTCTCACTGATTAACACTGAACCCTGTGGGAGTCTCACTGATTAACACTGAACCCTGTGGGAGTCTCACTGATTAACACTGAACTCTATGGGAGTCTCACTGATTAACACTGAACCCTGTGGGAGTCTCACTGATTAACACTGAACCCTGTGGGAGTCTCACTGATTAACACTGAACCCTATGGGAGTCTCACTGATTAACACTGAACCCTGAGGGAGTCTCACTGATTAACACTGAACCCTGTGGGAGTCTCACTGATTAACACTGAACCCTATGGGAGTCTCACTCATTAACACTGAACCCTATGGGAGTCTCACTGATTAACACTGAACCCTGTGGGAGTCTCACTGATTAACACTGAACCCTGTGGGAGTCTCACTGATTAACACTGAACCCTGTGGGAGTCTCACAGATTAATACTGAACCCTAAGGGAGTCTCACTGATTAACACTGAACCCTGTGGGAGTCTCACAGATTAACACTGAACCCTGTGGGAGTCTCACTGATTAACACTGAACCCTGTGGGAGTCTCACTGATTAACACTGTACCCTACGGGAGTATCAGTGATTAACACTGAACCCTATTGGAGTCTCACTGATTAACACTGAACCGTGTGGGAGTCTCACTGATTAACACTGAACCCTATGGGAGTCTCACTGATTAACACTGAACCCTGTGGGTGTCTCAATGATTAACACTGAACCCTGTGGGAGTCTCATTAACACTGAACCCTATGGGAGTCTCACTGATTAACACTGAACCCTGTGGGAGTCTCACTGATTAACACTGAACCCTGTGGGAGTCTCACTGATTAACACTGAACTCTATGGGAGTCTCACTGATTAACACTGAACCCTGTGGGAGTCTCACTGATTAACACTGAACCCTGTGGGAGTCTCACTGATTAACACTGAACCCTATGGGAGTCTCACTGATTAACACTGAACCCTGAGGGAGTCTCACTGATTAACACTGAACCCTGTGGGAGTCTCACTGATTAACACTGAACCCTATGGGAGTCTCACTCATTAACACTGAACCCTATGGGAGTCTCACTGATTAACACTGAACCCTGTGGGAGTCTCACTGATTAACACTGAACCCTGTGGGAGTCTCACTGATTAACACTGAACCCTGTGGGAGTCTCACAGATTAATACTGAACCCTAAGGGAGTCTCACTGATTAACACTGAACCCTGTGGGAGTCTCACAGATTAACACTGAACCCTGTGGGAGTCTCACTGATTAACACTGAACCCTGTGGGAGTCTCACTGATTAACACTGTACCCTATGGGAGTATCAGTGATTAACACTGAACCCTATGGGAGTCTCACTGATTAACACTGAACCGTGTGGGAGTCTCACTGATTAACACTGAACCCTATGGGAGTCTCACTGATTAACACTGAACCCTGTGGGTGTCTCACTGATTAACACTGAACCCTGTGGGAGTCTCATTAACACTGAACCCTATGGGAGTCTCACTGATTAACACTGAACCCTGTGGGAGTCTCAATGATTAACACTGAACCCTGTGGGAGTCTCACTGATTAACACTGAACCCTGTGGGAGTCTCACTGATTAACACTGATCCCTGTGGGAGTCTCACTGATTAACACTGAACCCTGTGGGAGTCTCACTGATTAACACTGAACCCTATGAGAGTCTCACTGAATAACACTGAACCCTATGGGAGTCTCAGTGATTAACACTGAACCCTGTGGGAGTCTCACTGATTAACACTGAACCCTGTGGAAGTCTCACTGATTAACACTGAACCCTGTGGGAGTCTCACTGATTAACACTGAACCCTGTGGGAGTCTCACTGATTAACACTGAACCCTATGAGAGTCTCACTGAATAACACTGAACCCTATGGGAGTCTCAGTGATTAACACTGAACCCTGTGGGAGTCTCACTGATTAACACTGAACCCTGTGGAAGTCTCACTGATTAACACTGAACCCTGTGGGAGTCTCACTGATTAACACTGGACCCTGTGGGAGTCTCAGATTAACACTCAACCCTATGGGAGTCTCACTGATTAACAATGGACCCTGTGGGAGTCTCAGATTAACACTCAACCCTATGGGAGTCTCACTGATTAACACTGAACCCTGTGGGTGTCTCACTGATTAACACTGAACCCTGTGGGAGTCTCATTAACACTGAAGCCTATGGGAGTCTCACTGATTAACACTGAACCCTGTAGGAGTCTCACTGATTAACACTGAACCCTGTGGGAGTCTCACTGATTAACACTGAACCCTGTGGGAGTCTCACTGATTAACACTGAACCCTGTGGGAGTCTCACTGATTAACACTGATCCCTGTGGGAGTCTCACTGATTAACACTGAACCCTGTGGGAGTCTCACTGATTAACACTGAACCCTATGGGAGTCTCACTGAATAACACTGAACCCTATGGGAGTCTCAGTGATTAACACTGAACCCTGTGGGAGTCTCACTGATTAACACTGAACCCTGTGGGAGTCTCACTGATTAACACTGAACCCTGTGGGAGTCTCACTGATTAACACTGAACCCTATGGGAGTCTCACTCATTAACACGGAACCCTGTGGGAGTCTCACTGATTAACACTGAACCCTGTTGGCGTCTCACTGATTAACACTGAACCCTATGGGAGTCTCACTGATTAACACTGAACCCGGTTGGAGTCTCACTGATTAACACTGTACCCTGTGGGAGTCTCATTAACACTGAACCCTGTGGGAGTCTCAGTGATTAACACTGAACCCTGTGGAAGTCTCACTGATTAACACTGAACCCAATGGGAGTCTCACTCATTAACACTGAACCCTATGGGAGTCTCACTGATTAACACTGAACCCTATGGGATTCTCACTGATTAACACTGAACCCTGTGGGAGTCTCACTGATTAACACTGAACCCTATGGGAGTCTCACTGATTAACACTGAACCCTATGGGAGTCTCACTGATTAACACTGAACCCTATGGGAGTCTCACTGATTAACACTGAACCCTATGGGAGTCTCACTGATTAACACTGAACCCAGTGGGAGTCTCACTGATTAACACTGAACCCAATGGGAGTCTCACTAATTAACACTGAACCCTGTGGGAGTCTCACTGATTAACACTGAACCCTGTGGGAGTCTCACTGATTAACACTGTACCCTGTGGGAGTCTCACTGATTAACACTGAACCCTGTGGGAGTCTCACTGATTAACACTGAACCCTGTGGGAGTCTCACTGATTAACACTGAACCCTGTGGGAGTCTCACTGATTAACACTGAACCCTGTGGGAGTCTCACTGATTAACACTGAACCCTGTGGGAGTCTCACTGATTAACACTGTACCCTATGGGAGTATCAGTGATTAACACTGAACCCTATGGGAGTCTCACTGATTAACACTGAACCGTGTGGGAGTCTCACTGATTAACACTGAACCCTATGGGAGTCTCACTGATTAACACTGAACCCTGTGGGTGTCTCACTGATTAACACTGAACCCTGTGGGAGTCTCATTAACACTGAACCCTATGGGAGTCTCACTGATTAACACTGAACCCTGTGGGAGTCTCAATGATTAACACTGAACCCTGTGGGAGTCTCACTGATTAACACTGAACCCTGTGGGAGTCTCACTGATTAACACTGATCCCTGTGGGAGTCTCACTGATTAACACTGAACCCTGTGGGAGTCTCACTGATTAACACTGAACCCTATGAGAGTCTCACTGAATAACACTGAACCCTATGGGAGTCTCAGTGATTAACACTGAACCCTGTGGGAGTCTCACTGATTAACACTGAACCCTGTGGAAGTCTCACTGATTAACACTGAACCCTGTGGGAGTCTCACTGATTAACACTGGACCCTGTGGGAGTCTCAGATTAACACTCAACCCTATGGGAGTCTCACTGATTAACACTGAACCCTGTGGGTGTCTCACTGATTAACACTGAACCCTGTGGGAGTCTCATTAACACTGAACCCTATGGGAGTCTCACTGATTAACACTGAACCCTGTAGGAGTCTCACTGATTAACACTGAACCCTGTGGGAGTCTCACTGATTAACACTGAACCCTGTGGGAGTCTCACTGATTAACACTGAACCCTGTGGGAGTCTCACTGATTAACACTGATCCCTGTGGGAGTCTCACTGATTAACACTGAACCCTGTGGGAGTCTCACTGATTAACACTGAACCCTATGGGAGTCTCACTGAATAACACTGAACCCTATGGGAGTCTCAGTGATTAACACTGAACCCTGTGGGAGTCTCACTGATTAACACTGAACCCTGTGGGAGTCTCACTGATTAACACTGAACCCTATGGGAGTCTCACTCATTAACACGGAACCCTGTGGGAGTCTCACTGATTAACACTGAACCCTGTTGGCGTCTCACTGATTAACACTGAACCCTATGGGAGTCTCACTGATTAACACTGAACCCGGTTGGAGTCTCACTGATTAACACTGTACCCTGTGGGAGTCTCATTAACACTGAACCCTGTGGGAGTCTCAGTGATTAACACTGAACCCTGTGGAAGTCTCACTGATTAACACTGAACCCAATGGGAGTCTCACTCATTAACACTGAACCCTATGGGAGTCTCACTGATTAACACTGAACCCTATGGGATTCTCACTGATTAACACTGAACCCTGTGGGAGTCTCACTGATTAACACTGAACCCTATGGGAGTCTCACTGATTAACACTGAACCCTATGGGAGTCTCACTGATTAACACTGAACCCTATGGGAGTCTCACTGATTAACACTGAACCCTATGGGAGTCTCACTGATTAACACTGAACCCAGTGGGAGTCTCACTGATTAACACTGAACCCAATGGGAGTCTCACTAATTAACACTGAACCCTGTGGGAGTCTCACTGATTAACACTGAACCCTGTGGGAGTCTCACTGATTAACACTGTACCCTGTGGGAGTCTCACTGATTAACACTGAACCCTGTGGGAGTCTCACTGAATAACACTGAACCCTATGGGAGTCTCAGTGATTAACACTGAACCCTGTGGGAGTCTCACTGATTAACACTGAACCCTGTGGGAGTCTCACTCATTAACACTGAACCCTGTGGGAGTCTCACTGATTAACACTGTACCCTATGGGAGTATCAGTGATTAACACTGAACCCAATGGGAGTCTCACTGATTAACACTGAACCCTGTGGGAGTCTCACTGATTAACACTGAACCCTATGGGAGTCTCACTGATTAACACTGAACCCTGTGGGTGTCTCACTGATTAACACTGTACCCTGTGGGAGTCTCACTGATTAACACTGAACCCTATGGGAGTCTCACTGATTAACACTGAACCCTGTGGGAGTCTCACTGATTAACACTGAACCCAATGGGAGTCTCACTGATTAACGCTGAACCCTGTGGGAGTCTCACTGAATAACACTGAACCCTGTGGGAGTCTCACTGATTAACACTGAACCCTATGGGAGTCTCAGTGATTAACACTGAACCCTGTGGGAGTCTCACTGATTAACACTGAACCCTGTGGGAGTCTCACTGATTAACACTGAACCCTGTGGGAGTCTCACTGATTAACACTGAACCCTGTGGGAGTCTCACTGATTAACACTGAACCCTGTGGGAGTCTCACTGATTAACACTGATCCCTGTGGGAGTCTCACTGATTAACACTGAACCCTGTGGGAGTCTCACTGATTAACACTGAACCCTATGGGAGTCTCACTGAATAACACTGAACCCTATGGGAGTCTCAGTGATTAACACTGAACCCTGTGGGAGTCTCACTGATTAACACTGAACCCTGTGGGAGTCTCACTGATTAACACTGAACCCTATGGGAGTCTCACTCATTAACACGGAACCCTGTGGGAGTCTCACTGATTAACACTGAACCCTGTTGGCGTCTCACTGATTAACACTGAACCCTATGGGAGTCTCACTGATTAACACTGAACCCGGTTGGAGTCTCACTGATTAACACTGTACCCTGTGGGAGTCTCATTAACACTGAACCCTGTGGGAGTCTCAGTGATTAACACTGAACCCTGTGGAAGTCTCACTGATTAACACTGAACCCTGTGGGTGTCTCACTGATTAACACTGAACCCTGTGGGAGTCTCATTAACACTGAACCCTATGGGAGTCTCACTGATTAACACTGAACCCTGTAGGAGTCTCACTGATTAACACTGAACCCTGTGGGAGTCTCACTGATTAACACTGAACCCTGTGGGAGTCTCACTGATTAACACTGAACCCTGTGGGAGTCTCACTGATTAACACTGATCCCTGTGGGAGTCTCACTGATTAACACTGAACCCTGTGGGAGTCTCACTGATTAACACTGAACCCTATGGGAGTCTCACTGAATAACACTGAACCCTATGGGAGTCTCAGTGATTAACACTGAACCCTGTGGGAGTCTCACTGATTAACACTGAACCCTGTGGGAGTCTCACTGATTAACACTGAACCCTATGGGAGTCTCACTCATTAACACGGAACCCTGTGGGAGTCTCACTGATTAACACTGAACCCTGTTGGCGTCTCACTGATTAACACTGAACCCTATGGGAGTCTCACTGATTAACACTGAACCCGGTTGGAGTCTCACTGATTAACACTGTACCCTGTGGGAGTCTCATTAACACTGAACCCTGTGGGAGTCTCAGTGATTAACACTGAACCCTGTGGAAGTCTCACTGATTAACACTGAACCCAATGGGAGTCTCACTCATTAACACTGAACCCTATGGGAGTCTCACTGATTAACACTGAACCCTATGGGATTCTCACTGATTAACACTGAACCCTGTGGGAGTCTCACTGATTAACACTGAACCCTATGGGAGTCTCACTGATTAACACTGAACCCTATGGGAGTCTCACTGATTAACACTGAACCCTATGGGAGTCTCACTGATTAACACTGAACCCTATGGGAGTCTCACTGATTAACACTGAACCCAGTGGGAGTCTCACTGATTAACACTGAACCCAATGGGAGTCTCACTAATTAACACTGAACCCTGTGGGAGTCTCACTGATTAACACTGAACCCTGTGGGAGTCTCACTGATTAACACTGTACCCTGTGGGAGTCTCACTGATTAACACTGAACCCTGTGGGAGTCTCACTGAATAACACTGAACCCTATGGGAGTCTCAGTGATTAACACTGAACCCTGTGGGAGTCTCACTGATTAACACTGAACCCTGTGGGAGTCTCACTCATTAACACTGAACCCTGTGGGAGTCTCACTGATTAACACTGTACCCTATGGGAGTATCAGTGATTAACACTGAACCCAATGGGAGTCTCACTGATTAACACTGAACCCTGTGGGAGTCTCACTGATTAACACTGAACCCTATGGGAGTCTCACTGATTAACACTGAACCCTGTGGGTGTCTCACTGATTAACACTGTACCCTGTGGGAGTCTCACTGATTAACACTGAACCCTATGGGAGTCTCACTGATTAACACTGAACCCTGTGGGAGTCTCACTGATTAACACTGAACCCAATGGGAGTCTCACTGATTAACGCTGAACCCTGTGGGAGTCTCACTGAATAACACTGAACCCTGTGGGAGTCTCACTGATTAACACTGAACCCTATGGGAGTCTCAGTGATTAACACTGAACCCTGTGGGAGTCTCACTGATTAACACTGAACCCTGTGGGAGTCTCACTGATTAACACTGAACCCTGTGGGAGTCTCACTGATTAACACTGAACCCTGTGGGAGTCTCACTGATTAACACTGAACCCTGTGGGAGTCTCACTGATTAACACTGATCCCTGTGGGAGTCTCACTGATTAACACTGAACCCTGTGGGAGTCTCACTGATTAACACTGAACCCTATGGGAGTCTCACTGAATAACACTGAACCCTATGGGAGTCTCAGTGATTAACACTGAACCCTGTGGGAGTCTCACTGATTAACACTGAACCCTGTGGGAGTCTCACTGATTAACACTGAACCCTATGGGAGTCTCACTCATTAACACGGAACCCTGTGGGAGTCTCACTGATTAACACTGAACCCTGTTGGCGTCTCACTGATTAACACTGAACCCTATGGGAGTCTCACTGATTAACACTGAACCCGGTTGGAGTCTCACTGATTAACACTGTACCCTGTGGGAGTCTCATTAACACTGAACCCTGTGGGAGTCTCAGTGATTAACACTGAACCCTGTGGAAGTCTCACTGATTAACACTGAACCCAATGGGAGTCTCACTCATTAACACTGAACCCTATGGGAGTCTCACTGATTAACACTGAACCCTATGGGATTCTCACTGATTAACACTGAACCCTGTGGGAGTCTCACTGATTAACACTGAACCCTATGGGAGTCTCACTGATTAACACTGAACCCTATGGGAGTCTCACTGATTAACACTGAACCCTATGGGAGTCTCACTGATTAACACTGAACCCTATGGGAGTCTCACTGATTAACACTGAACCCAGTGGGAGTCTCACTGATTAACACTGAACCCAATGGGAGTCTCACTAATTAACACTGAACCCTGTGGGAGTCTCACTGATTAACACTGAACCCTGTGGGAGTCTCACTGATTAACACTGTACCCTGTGGGAGTCTCATTGATTAACACTGAACCCTGTGGGAGTCTCACTGAATAACACTGAACCCTATGGGAGTCTCAGTGATTAACACTGAACCCTGTGGGAGTCTCACTGATTAACACTGAACCCTGTGGGAGTCTCACTCATTAACACTGAACCCTGTGGGAGTCTCACTGATTAACACTGTACCCTATGGGAGTATCAGTGATTAACACTGAACCCAATGGGAGTCTCACTGATTAACACTGAACCCTGTGGGAGTCTCACTGATTAACACTGAACCCTATGGGAGTCTCACTGATTAACACTGAACCCTGTGGGTGTCTCACTGATTAACACTGAACCCTGTGGGAGTCTCACTGATTAACACTGAACCCTATGGGAGTCTCACTGATTAACACTGAACCCTGTGGGAGTCTCACTGATTAACACTGAACCCAATGGGAGTCTCACTGATTAACGCTGAACCCAATGGGAGTCTCACTGAATAACACTGAACCCTATGGGAGTCTCAGTGATTAACACTGAACCCTGTGGGAGTCTCACTGATTAACACTGAACCCTGTGGGAGTCTCACTGATTAACACTGAACCCTGTGGGAGTCTCACTGAATAACACTGAACCCTATGGGAGTCTCAGTGATTAACACTGAACCCTGTGGGAGTCTCACTGATTAACACTGAACCCTGTGGGAGTCTCACTCATTAACACTGAACCCTGTGGGAGTCTCACTGATTAACACTGTACCCTATGGGAGTATCAGTGATTAACACTGAACCCAATGGGAGTCTCACTGATTAACACTGAACCCTGTGGGAGTCTCACTGATTAACACTGAACCCTATGGGAGTCTCACTGATTAACACTGAACCCTGTGGGTGTCTCACTGATTAACACTGTACGCTGTGGGAGTCTCACTGATTAACACTGAACCCTATGGGAGTCTCACTGATTAACACTGAACCCTGTGGGAGTCTCACTGATTAACACTGAACCCAATGGGAGTCTCACTGATTAACGCTGAACCCTGTGGGAGTCTCACTGAATAACACTGAACCCTATGGGAGTCTCAGTGATTAACACTGAACCCTGTGGGAGTCTCACTGATTAACACTGAACCCTGTGGGAGTCTCACTGATTAACACTGAACCCTATGGGAGTCTCAGTGATTAACACTGAACCCTGTGGGAGTCTCACTGATTAACACTGAACCCTGTGGGAGTCTCACTGATTAACACTGAACCCTGTGGGAGTCTCATTAACACTGAACCCTGTGGGAGTCTCAGTGATTAACACTGAATCCTATGGGAGTCTCACTGATTAACACTGAACCCTATGGGAGTCTCACTGATTAACACTGAACCCTGTGGGAGTCTCACTGATTAACACTGAACCCTGTGGGAGTCTCACTGATTAACACTGAACCCAATGGGAGACTCACTGATTAACACTGAACCCTGTGGGAGTCTCACTGATTAACACTGAACCCTATGGGAGTCTCACTGATTAACACTGAACCCTACGGGAGTCTCACTGATTAACACTGAACCCTGTGGGAGTCTCACTGATTAACACTGAACCCAATGGGAGTCTCACTGATTAACACTGAACCCTGTGGGAGTCTCACTGATTAACACTGAACCCTGTGGGAGTCTCACTGATTAACACTGAACCCTGTGGGAGTCTCACTGATTAACACTGAACCCTATGGGAGTCTCACTGACTAACACTGAACCCTGTGGGAGTCTCACTGATTAACACTGAACCCTGTGGGAGTCTCACTGATTAACACTGAACCCTATGGAAGTCTCACTGATTAACACTGAACCCTATGGGAGTCTCACTGATTAACACTGAACCCGATGGGAGACTCACTGATTAACACTGAACCCTGTGGGAGTCTCACTGATTAACACTGAACCCTGTGGGAGTCTCACTGATTAACACTGAACCCTGTGGGAGTCTCACTGATTAACACTGAACCCTATGGGAGTCTCACTGATTAACACTGAACCCTGTGGGAGTCTCACTGATTAACACTGAACCCTGTGGGAGTCTCACTGATTAACACTGAACCCTATGGGAGTCTCACTGATTAAAACTGAACCCTGTGGGAGTCTCACTGATTAACACTGAACCCTGTGGGAGTCTCACTGATTAACACTGTACCCTATGGGAGTATCAGTGATTAACACTGAACCCTATGAGAGTCTCACTGATTAACACTGAACCCTGTGGGAGTCTCACTGATTAACACTGAACCCTATGGGAGTCTCACTGATTAACACTGAACCCTGTGGGTGTCTCACTGATTAACACTGAACCCTGTGGGAGTCTCATTAACACTGAACCCTATGGGAGTCTCACTGATTAACACTGAACCCTGTGGGAGTCTCACTGATTAACACTGAACCCAATGGGAGACTCACTGATTAACACTGAACCCTGTGGGAGTCTCACTGATTAACACTGAACCCTATGGGAGTCTCACTGATTAACACTGAACCCTACGGGAGTCTCACTGATTAACACTGAACCCTGTGGGAGTCTCACTGATTAACACTGAACCCAATGGGAGTCTCACTGATTAACACTGAACCCTGTGGGAGTCTCACTGATTAACACTGAACCCTGTGGGAGTCTCACTGATTAACACTGAACCCTGTGGGAGTCTCACTGATTAACACTGAACCCTATGGGAGTCTCACTGACTAACACTGAACCCTGTGGGAGTCTCACTGATTAACACTGAACCCTGTGGGAGTCTCACTGATTAACACTGAACCCTATGGAAGTCTCACTGATTAACACTGAACCCTATGGGAGTCTCACTGATTAACACTGAACCCGATGGGAGACTCACTGATTAACACTGAACCCTGTGGGAGTCTCACTGATTAACACTGAACCCTGTGGGAGTCTCACTGATTAACACTGAACCCTGTGGGAGTCTCACTGATTAACACTGAACCCTATGGGAGTCTCACTGATTAACACTGAACCCTGTGGGAGTCTCACTGATTAACACTGAACCCTGTGGGAGTCTCACTGATTAACACTGAACCCTATGGGAGTCTCACTGATTAAAACTGAACCCTGTGGGAGTCTCACTGATTAACACTGAACCCTGTGGGAGTCTCACTGATTAACACTGTACCCTATGGGAGTATCAGTGATTAACACTGAACCCTATGAGAGTCTCACTGATTAACACTGAACCCTGTGGGAGTCTCACTGATTAACACTGAACCCTATGGGAGTCTCACTGATTAACACTGAACCCTGTGGGTGTCTCACTGATTAACACTGAACCCTGTGGGAGTCTCATTAACACTGAACCCTATGGGAGTCTCACTGATTAACACTGAACCCTGTGGGAGTCTCACTGATTAACACTGCACCCTGTGGGAGTCTCACTGATTAACACTGAACCCTGTGGGAGTCTCACTGATTAACACTGATCCCTGTGGGAGTCTCACTGATTAACACTGAACCCAATGGGAGTCTCACTGATTAACACTGAACCCTATGGGAGTCTCACTGATTAACACTGAACCCTGTGGGAGTCTCACTGATTAACACTGAACCCAATGGGAGTCTCACTGATTAACACTGAACCCTGTAGGAGTCTCACTGATTAACACTGAACCCTGTGGGAGTTTCACTGATTAACACTGAACCCTGTGGGAGTCTCACTGATTAACACTGAACCCTGTGGGAGTCTCACTCATTAACACTGAACCCTGTGGGAGTCTCACTGATTAACACTGTACCCTATGGGAGTATCAGTGATTAACACTGAACCCAATGGGAGTCTCACTGATTAACACTGAACCCTGTGGGAGTCTCACTGATTAACACTGAACCCTATGGGAATCTCACTGATTAACACTGAACCCTGTGGGTGTCTCACTGATTAACACTGTACCCTGTGGGAGTCTCACTGATTAACACTGAACCCTATGGGAGTTTCACTGAATAACACTGAACCCTATGGGAGTCTCAGTGATTAACACTGAACCCTGTGGGAGTCTCACTGATTAACACTGAACCCTGTGGGAGTCTCACTGATTAACACTGAACCCTGTGGGAGTCTCATTAACACTGAACCCTGTGGGAGTCTCAGTGATTAACACTGAACCCTATGGGAGTCTCACTGATTAACACTAAACCCTATGGGAGTCTCACTGATTAACACTGAACCCTGTGGGGGTCTCACTGATTAATACTGAACCCTATGGGAGTCTCACTGATTAACACTAAACCCTGTGGGTGTCTCACTGATTAACACTGAACCCTGTGGGAGTCTCATTAACATTGAACCCTATGGGAGTCTCACTGATTAACACTGAACCCTGTGGGAGTCTCACTGATTAACACTGCACCCTGTGGGAGTCTCACTGATTAACACTGAACCATGTGGGAGTCTCACTGATTAACACTGATCCCTGTGGGAGTCTCACTGATTAACACTGAACCCTGTGAGAGTCTCACTGATTAACACTAAACCCTATGGGAGTCTCACTGAATAACACTGAACCCTATGGGAGTCTCAATGATTAACACTGAACCCTGTGGGAGTCTCAGTGATTAACACTGAACCCTGTGGGAGTCTCACTGATTAACACTGAACCCCGTGGGAGTCTCACTGATTAACACTGAACCCTGTGGGAGTCTCACTGATTAACACTGAACCCTGTGGGAGTCTCACTGATTAACACTGAACCCTGTGGGAGTCTCACTAACACTGAACCCTGTGGGAGTCTCAGTGATTAACACTGAACCTTATGGGAGTCTCACTGATTAACACTGAACCCTATGGGAGTCTCACTGATTAACACTGAACCCTGTGGGAGTCTCACTGATTAACACTGAACCCAATGGGAGACTCACTGATTAACACTGAACCCTGTGGGAGTCTCACTGATTAACACTGAACCCTAAGGGAGTCTCACTGATTAACACTGAACCCTACGGGAGTCTCACTGATTAACACTGAACCCTGTGGGAGTCTCATTGATTAACACTGAACCCTATGGGAGTCTCACTGATTAACACTGAACCCTATGGGAGTCTCACTGATTAACACTGAACCCTATGGGAGTCTCACTGATTAACACTGAACCCTATGGGTGTCTCACTGATTAACACTGAACCCTGTGGGAGTCTCACTGATTAACACTGAACCCAATGGGAGTCTCACTGATTAACACTGAACCCTGTGGGAGTCTCACTGATTAACACTGAACCCTGTGGGAGTCTCACTGATTAACACTGAACCCTGTGGGAGTCTCACTGATTAACACTGATCCCTGTGGGAGACTCACTGATTAACACTGAACCCTGTGGGAGACTCACTGATTAACACTGAACCCTGTGGGAGTCTCACTGATTAACACTGAACCCTATGGGAGTCTCACTGATTAACACTGAACCCAATGGGAGTCTCACTGATTAACACTGAACCCTATGGGAGTCTCACTGATTAACACTGAACCCTGTGGGAGTCTCACTGATTAACACTGAACCAAATGGGAGTCTCACTGATTAACACTGAACCCTGTAGGAGTCTCACCGATTAACACTGAACCCTGTGGGAGTTTCACTGATTAACACTGAACCCTGTGGGAGTTTCACTGATTAACACTGTACCCTGTGGGAGTCTCACTGATTAACACTGAACCCTGTGGGAGTTTCACTGAATAACACTGAACCCTATGGGAGTCTCAGTGATTAACACTGAACCCTGTGGGAGTCTCACTGATTAACACTGAACCCTGTGGGAGTCTCACTGATTAACACTGAACCCTGTGGGAGTCTCATTAACACTGAACCCTGTGGGAGTCTCAGTGATTAACACTGAACCCTATGGGAGTCTCACTGATTAACACTAAACCCTATGGGAGTCTCACTGATTAACACTGAACCCTGTGGGGGTCTCACTGATTAATACTGAACCCAATGGGAGTCTCACTGATTAACACTGAACCCTGTGGGAGTCTCACTGATTAACACTGAACCCTATGGGAGTCTCACTGATTAACACTGAAGCCTATGGGACTCTCACTGATTAACACTGAACCCTGTGGGAGTCTCACTGATTAACACTGAACCCTATGGGAGTCTCACTGATTAACACTGAACCCTATGGGAGTCTCACTGATTAACACTGAACCCTATGGGAGTCTCACTGATTAACACTGAACCCTGTGGGAGTCTCACTGATTAACACTGAACCGTGTGGGAGTCTCACTGATTAACAATGAACCCTGTGGGAGTCTCACTGATTAACACTGAACCCTATGGGAGTCTCAATGATTAACACTGAACCCTGTGGGAGTCTCACTGATTAACACTGAACCCTGTGGGAGTCTCACTGATTGACACTGAACCCTGTGGGAGTCTCAATGATTAACACTGAACCCTATGGGAGTCTCACTGATTAACACTGAACCCTATGGGAGTCTCACTGATTAACACTGAACCCTATGGGAGTCTCACTGATTAACACTGAACCCTGTGGGAGTCTCACTGATTAACACTGAACCCTGTGGGAGTCTCATTAACACTGAACGCTATGGGAGTCTCACTGATTAACACTGAACCCTGTGGGAGTCTCACTGATTAACACTGAACCCTGTGGGAGTCTCACTGATTAACACTGAACCCTATGGGAGTCTCATTAAAACTGAACCCTGTGGGAGTCTCACTGATTAACACTGAACCCTATGGGAGTCTCATTAACACTGAACCATATAGGAGTCTCACTGATTAACACTGAACCCAATGGAAGTCTCACTGATAAACACTGAACCCTATGGGAGTCTCACTCATTAACACTGAACCCAATGAAAGTCTCACTGATTAACACTGAACCCTGTGGGAGTCTCACTGATTAACACTGAACCCTGTGGGAGTCTCACTGATTAACACTGAACCCAATGGGAGTCTCATTAACACTGAACCCTATGGGAGTCTCACTGATTAACACTGAACCCTGTGGGAGTCTCACTGATTAACACTGAACCCTGTGGGAGTCTCACTGATTAACACTGAACCCTATGGGAGTCCCACTGATTAACACTGAACCCTATGGGAGTCTCAGTGATTAACACTGAACCCTGTGGGAGTCTCACTGATTAACAATGAACCCTATGGGAGTCTCAGTGATTAACACTGAACCCTATGGGAGTCTCATTAACACTGAACCCTATGGGAGTCTCACTGATTAACAATGAACCCTGTGGGAGTCTCATTAACACTGAACCCTATGGGAGACTCACTGATTAACAATGAACCCTATGGGAGTCTCACTGATTAACACTGAAACCTATGGGAGTCTCACTGATTAACACTGAACCCTATGGGAGTCTCACTGATTAACACTGAACCCTGTGGGAGTCTCACTGATTAACACTGAACCCTATGGGAGTCTCACTGATTAACACTGAACCCTGTGGGAGTCTCACTGATTAACACTGAACCCTATGGGAGTCTCACTGATCAACACTGAACCCTGTGGGAGTCTCAATGATTAACACCGAACCCTATGGGAGTCTCACTGATTAACACTGAACCCTATGGGAGTCTCACTGATTAACACCGAACCCTATGGGAGTCTCACTGATTAACACTGAACCCTATGGGAGTCTCACTGATTAACACTGAACCCTGTGGGAGTCTCACTGATTAACACTGAACCCTATGGGAGTCTCACTGATTAACACTGAACCCTGTGGGAGTCTCACTGATTAACACTGAACCCTGTGGGAGTCTCACTGATTAACACTGAACCCTGTGGGAGTCTCACTGATTAACACTGAACACTATGGGAGTCTCACTGATTAACACTGAACCCTGTGGGAGTCTCACTGATTAACACTGAACCCTATGGGAGTCTCAATGATTAATACTGACCCCTATGGGAGTCTCACTGAATAACACTGAACCCTGTGGGAGTCTCACTGATTAACACTGAACCCTATGGGAGTCTCACTGATTAACACTGAACCCTATGGGAGTCTCACTGATTAACACTGAACCCTATGGGAGTCTCACTGATTAACACAGAACCCTATGGGAGTCTCACTGATTAACACTGAACCTTGTGGGAGTCTCACTGATTAACACTGACCAATATGGGAGTCTCACTGATTAACACTAAACCCTATGGGAGTCTCACTGATTAACACTGAACCCTATGGGAGTCTCACTGATTAACACCCAACCCTATGGGAGTCTCACTGATTAACACTGAACCCTGTGGGAGTCTCACTGATTAACACTGAACCCTATGGGAGTCTCACTGATTAACACTAAACCCTATGGGAGTCTCACTGATTAACACTGAACCCTGTGGGAGTCTCATTAACACTGAACCCTATGGGAGTCTCACTGATTAACACTGAACCCTGTGTGAGTCTCACTGATTAACACTGAACCCTGTGGGAGTCTCTCTGATTAACACTGAACCCTGTGGGAGTCTCACTGATTAACACTGATCCCTGTGGGAGACTCACTGATTAACACTGAACCCTGTGGGAGTCTCACTGATTAACACTGAACCCTATGGGAGTCTCACTGATTAACACTGAACCCAATGGGAGTCTCACTGATTAACACTGAACCCTATGGGAGTCTCACTGATTAACACTGAACCCTGTGGGAGTCTCACTGATTAACACTGAACCAAATGGGAGTCTCACTGATTAACACTGAACCCTGTAGGAGTCTCACTGATTAACACTGAACCCTGTGGGAGTTTCACTGATTAACACTGAACCCTGTGGGAGTTTCACTGATTAACACTGTACCCTGTGGGAGTCTCACTGATTAACACTGAACCCTGTGGGAGTTTCACTGAATAACACTGAACCCTATGGGAGTCTCAGTGATTAACACTGAACCCTGTGGGAGTCTCACTGATTAACACTGAACCCTGTGGGAGTCTCACTGATTAACACTGAACCCTGTGGGAGTCTCATTAACACTGAACCCTGTGGCAGTCTCAGTGATTAACACTGAACCCTATGGGAGTCTCACTGATTAACACTAAACCCTATGGGAGTCTCACTGATTAACACTGAACCCTGTGGGGGTCTCACTGATTAATACTGAACCCAATGGGAGTCTCACTGATTAACACTGAACCCTGTGGGAGTCTCACTGATTAACACTGAACCCTATGGGAGTCTCACTGATTAACACTGAAGCCTATGGGACTCTCACTGATTAACACTGAACCCTGTGGGAGTCTCACTGATTAACACTGAACCCTATGGGAGTCTCACTGATTAACACTGAACCCTATGGGAGTCTCACTGATTAACACTGAACCCTATGGGAGTCTCACTGATTAACACTGAACCCTGTGGGAGTCTCACTGATTAACACTGAACCGTGTGGGAGTCTCACTGATTAACAATGAACCCTGTGGGAGTCTCACTGATTAACACTGAACCCTATGGGAGTCTCAATGATTAACACTGAACCCTGTGGGAGTCTCACTGATTAACACTGAACCCTGTGGGAGTCTCACTGATTGACACTGAACCCTGTGGGAGTCTCAATGATTAACACTGATCCCTATGGGAGTCTCACTGATTAACACTGAACCCTATGGGAGTCTCACTGATTAACACTGAACCCTATGGGAGTCTCACTGATTAACACTGAACCCTATGGGAGTCTCACTGATTAACACTGAACCCTGTGGGAGTCTCACTGATTAACACTGAACCCTGTGGGAGTCTCATTAACACTGAACGCTATGGGAGTCTCACTGATTAACACTGAACCCTGTGGGAGTCTCACTGATTAACACTGAACCCTGTGGGAGTCTCACTGATTAACACTGAACCCTATGGGAGTCTCATTAAAACTGAACCCTGTGGGAGTCTCACTGATTAACACTGAACACTATGGGAGTCTCATTAACACTGAACCATATAGGAGTCTCACTGATTAACACTGAACCCAATGGAAGTCTCACTGATAAACACTGAACCCTATGGGAGTCTCACTCATTAACACTGAACCCAATGAAAGTCTCACTGATTAACACTGAACCCTGTGGGAGTCTCACTGATTAACACTGAACCCTGTGGGAGTCTCACTGATTAACACTGAAACCTATTGGAGTCTCACTGATTAACACTGAACCCTGTGGGAGTCTCACTGATTAACACTGAACCCAATGGGAGTCTCATTAACACTGAACCCTATGGGAGTCTCACTGATTAACACTGAACCCTGTGGGAGTCTCACTGATTAACACTGAACCCTGTGGGAGTCTCACTGATTAACACTGAACCCTATGGGAGTCCCACTGATTAACACTGAACCCTATGGGAGTCTCAGTGATTAACACTGAACCCTGTGGGAGTCTCACTGATTAACAATGAACCCTATGGGAGTCTCAGTGATTAACACTGAACCCTATGGGAGTCTCATTAACACTGAACCCTATGGGAGTCTCACTGATTAACAATGAACCCTGTGGGAGTCTCATTAACACTGAACCCTATGGGAGACTCACTGATTAACAATGAACCCTATGGGAGTCTCACTGATTAACAGTGAAACCTATGGGAGTCTCACTGATTAACACTGAACCCTATGGGAGTCTCACTGATTAACACTGAACCATGTGGGAGTCTCACTGATTAACACTGAACCCTATGGGAGTCTCACTGATTAACACTGAACCCTGTGGGAGTCTCACTGATTAACACTGAACCCTATGGGAGTCTCACTGATCAACACTGAACCCTGTGGGAGTCTCAATGATTAACACCGAACCCTATGGGAGTCTCACTGATTAACACTGAACCCTATGGGAGTCTCACTGATTAACACCGAACCCTATGGGAGTCTCACTGATTAACACTGAACCCTATGGGAGTCTCACTGATTAACACTGAACCCTGTGGGAGTCTCACTGATTAACACTGAACCCTATGGGAGTCTCACTGATTAACACTGAACCCTGTGGGAGTCTCACTGATTAACACTGAACCCTGTGGGAGTCTCACTGATTAACACTGAACCCTGTGGGAGTCTCACTGATTAACACTGAACACTATGGGAGTCTCACTGATTAACACTGAACCCTGTGGGAGTCTCACTGATTAACACTGAACCCTGTGGGAGTCTCAATGATTAATACTGACCCCTATGGGAGTCTCACTGAATAACACTGAACCCTGTGGGAGTCTCACTGATTAACACTGAACCCTATGGGAGTCTCACTGATTAACACTGAACCCTATGGGAGTCTCACTGATTAACACTGAACCCTATGGGAGTCTCACTGATTAACACAGAACCCTATGGGAGTCTCACTGATTAACACTGAACCTTGTGGGAGTCTCACTGATTAACACTGACCAATATGGGAGTCTCACTGATTAACACTAAACCCTATGGGAGTCTCACTGATTAACACTGAACCCTATGGGAGTCTCACTGATTAACACCCAACCCTATGGGAGTCTCACTGATTAACACTGAACCCTGTGGGAGTCTCACTGATTAACACTGAACCCTGTGGGAGTCTCACTGATTAACAATGAACCCTATGGGAGTCTCACTGATTAACACTGAACCCTGTGGGAGTCTCACTGATTAACACTGAACCCTATGGGCGTCTCACTGATTAACACTGAACCCTGTGGGAGTCTCACTGATTAACACTGAACCCAATGGGAGTCTCACTGATTAACACTGAACCCTGTGGGAGTCTCACTGATTAACACTGAACCCTGTGGGAGTCTCACTGATTAACACTGAACCCTGTGGGAGTCTCACTCATTAACACTGAACCTTGTGGGAGTCTCACTGATTAACACTGAACCCTGTGGGAGTCTCACTGATTAACACTGAACCCTGTGGGAGTCTCACTGATTAACACTGAACCCTGTGGGAGTCTCACTGATTAACACTGAACCCTGTGGGAGTCTCACTGATTAACACTGAACCCTATGGGAGTCTCACTGATTAACACTGAACCCTGTGGGAGTCTCACTGATTAACACTGAACCCTATGGGAGTCTCACTGAATAACACTGAACCCTGTGGGAGTCTCACTGATTAACACTGAACCCTATGGGAGTCTCACTGATTAACACTGAACCCTGTGGGAGTCTCACTGATTAACACTGAACCCCATGGGAGTCTCACTGATTAACACTGTACCCTATGGGAGTCTCACTGTTTAACACTGAACCCTGTGGGAGTCTCACTAATTAACACTGAACCCTGTGGGAGTCTCACTGATTAACACTGAACCCTGTGGGAGTCTCACTGATTAACACTGAACCCTATGGGAGTGTCACTGATTAATACTGAACCCTATGGGAGTCTCACTGATTAACACTGAACCCTGTGGGAGTCTCAGTGATTAACACTGAACCCTATGGGAGTCTCACTGATTAACACTGAACCCTATGGGAGTCTCACTGATTAACACTGAACCCTATGTGAGTCTCACACATTAACACTGAACCCTATGGGAGTCTCACTGATTAACACTGAACCCTGTGGGAGTCTCACTGATTAACACTGAACCCTATGGGAGTCTCACTGATTAACACTGAACCCTGTGGGAGTCTCACTGATTAATACTGAACCCTATGGGAGTCTCACTGATTAACACTGAACCCTGTGGGAGTCTCACTGATTAACACTGAACCCTATGGGAGTCTCAGTGATTAACACTGAACCCTATGGGAGTCTCACTGATTAACACTGAACCCTGTGGGAGTCTCACTGATTAACACTGAACCCTGTGGGAGTCTCACTGATTAACACTGAACCCTATGGGAGTCTCACTGATTAACACTGAACCCTGTGGGAGTTTCACTGATTAACACTGAACCCTGTGGGAGTCTCACTGATTAACATTGAACCCTGTGGGAGTCTCACTGATTAACACTGACCCCTATGGGAGTTTCACTGATTAACATTGAACCCTGTGGGAGTCTCACTGATTAACACTGAACCCTGTGGGAGTCTCACTGATTAACACTGAACCCTATGGGAGTCTCACTGATTAACACTGAACCCTATGGGAGTCTCACTGATTAACACTGAACCCTATGGGAGTCTCACTGATTAACACTGAACCCTGTGGGAGTCTCACTGATTAACACTGAACCCTGTGGGAGTCTCACTGATTAACACTGAACCCTATGGGAGTCTCACTGAATAACACTGAACCCTATGGGAGTCTCATTGATTAACACTGAACCCTATGGGAGTCTCACTGATTAACACTGAACCCTATGGGAGTCTCACTGATTAACACTGAACCCTGTGGGAGTCTCATTAACACTGAACCCTGTGGGAGTCTCATTAACACTGAACCCTATGGGACTCTCACTGATTAACACTGAACCCTGTGGGAGTCTCACTGATTAACACTGAACCCTATGGGAGTCTCACTGATTAACACTGAACCCTGTGGGAGTTTCACTGATTAACACTGAACCCTGTGGGAGTCTCACTGATTAACATTGAACCCTGTGGGAGTCTCACTGATTAACACTGACCCCTATGGGAGTCTCACTGATTAACATTGAACCCTGTGGGAGTCTCACTGATTAACACTGAACCCTGTGGGAGTCTCACTGATTAACACTGAACCCTATGGGAGTCTCACTGATTAACACTGAACCCTATGGGAGTCTCACTGATTAACACTGAACCCTATGGGAGTCTCACTGATTAACACTGAACCCTGTGGGAGTCTCACTGATTAACACTGAACCCTGTGGGAGTCTCACTGATTAACACTGAACCCTATGGGAGTCTCACTGATTAACACTGAACCCTATGGGAGTCTCACTGATTAACACTGAACCCTATGGGAGTCTCACTGATTAACACTGAACCCTATGGGAGTCTCACTGATTAACACTGAACCCTGTGGGAGTCTCATTAACACTGAACCCTGTGGGAGTCTCATTAACACTGAACCCTATGGGACTCTCACTGATTAACACTGAACCCTGTGGGAGTCTCACTGATTAACACTGAACCCTATGGGAGTCTCACTGATTAACACTGAACCCTGTGGGAGTCTCATTAACACTGAACCCTGTGGGAGTCTCATTAACACTGAGCCCTGTGGGAGTCTCATTAACACTGAACCCTATGGGAGTCTCACTGATTAACACGGAACGCTATGGGAGTCTCACTGATTAACACTGAACCCTATGGGAGTCTCACTGATTAACACTGAACCCTATGGGAGTCTCACTGATTAACACTGGACCCTGCGGGAGTCTCACTGATTAACACTGAACCCTATGGGAGTCTCACTGATTAACACTGAACCCTGTGGGAGTCTCACTGATTAACACTGAACCCTATGGGAGTCTCACTGATTAACACTGAACCCTATGGGAGTCTCACTGATTAACACTGAACCCTGTGGGAGTCTCACTGATTAACACTGAACCCTATGAGAGTCTCACTGATTAACACTGAACCCTGTGGGAGTCTCACTGATTAACACTGAACCCTATGTGAGTCTCACTGATTAACACTGAACCCTATGGGGTCTCACTGATTAACACTGAACCCTGTGGGAGTCTCACTGATTAACACTGAACCCTGTGGGAGTCTTACTGATTAACACTGAACCCTGTGGGAGTCTCACTGATTAACATTGAACCCTATGGGAGTCTCACTGATTAACACTGAACCCTATGGGAGTCTCACTGATTAACATTGAACCCTATGGGAGTCTCACTGATTAACACTGAACCCTGTTGGAGTCTCACTGATTAACACTGAACCCTATGGGAGTCTCAGTGATTAACACTGAACCCTATGGGAGTCTCACTGATTAACACTGAACCCTGTGGGAGTCTCACTGATTAACACTGAACCCTGTGGGAGTCTTACTGATTAACACTGAACCCTGTGGGAGTCTCACTGATTAACATTGAACCCTATGGGAGTCTCAATGATTAACACTGAACCCTATGGGAGTCTCATTGATTAACACTGAACCCTATGGGAGTCTCACTGATTAACACTGAACCCTGTGGGAGTCTCACTGATTAACACTGAACCCTGTGGGAGTCTAACTGATTAACATTGAACCCTATGGGAGTCTCACTGATTAACACTGAACCGTATGGGAGTCTCACTGATTAACACTGAACCCTATGGGAGTCTCACTGATTAACACTGAACCCTATGGGAGTCTCACTGATTAACACTGAACCCTGTGGGAGTCTCACTGATTAACACTGAACCCTGTGGGAGTCTCACTGATTAACACTGAACACTGTGGTAGTCTCACTGATTAACACTGAACCCTGTGGGAGTCTCACTGATTAACACTGAACCCTGTGGGAGTCTCACTGATTAACACTGAACCCTATGGGAGTCTCACTGATTAACACTGAACCCTGTGAAAGACTCACTGATTAACACTGAACCCTGTGGGAGTCTCACTGATTAACACTGGACACTATGGGATTCTCACTCATTAACACTGAACCCTATGTGAGTCTCACTGATTAACACTGAACCCTATGGGGTCTCACTGATTAACACTGAACCCTGTGGGAGTCTCACTGATTAACACTGAACCCTGTGGGTGTCTCACTGATTAACACTGAACCCTATGGGAGTCTCACTGATTAACACTGAACCCTGTGGGAGTCTCACTGATTAACACTGAACCCTATGGGAGTCTCACTGATTAACACTGAACCCTGTGGGAGTCTCACTGATTAACACTGAACCCTATGGGAGTCTCACTGATGAACACTGAACCCTGTGGGAGTCTCACTGATGAACACTGAACCCTATGGGAGTCTCACTGATTAACACTGAACCCTGTGGGAGTCTCACTGATGAACACTGAACCCTATGGGAGTCTCACTGATTAACACTGAACCCTATGGGAGTCTCACTGATTAACACTGAACCCTGTGGGTGTCTCACTGATTAACACTGAACCCTATGGGAGTCTCACTGATTAACACTGAACCCTGTGGGAGTCTCACTCATTAACACTGAACCCTGTAGGAGTCTCACTGATTAACACTGAACCCTATGGGAGTCTCACTGATTAACACTGAACCCTATGGGAGTCTCACAGATTAACACTGAACCCTATGGGAGTCTCACTGATTAACACTGAACCCTATGGGAGTCTCACTGATTAACACTGAACCCTGTGGGTGTCTCACTGATTAACACTGAACCCTATGGGAGTCTCACTGATTAACACTGAACCCTGTGGGAGTCTCACTCATTAACACTGAACCCTGTAGGAGTCTCACTGATTAACACTGAACCCTGTGGGAGTCTCACACATTAACATTGAACCCTATGGGAGTCTCATTAACACTGAACCCTGTGGGAGTCTCACTGATTAACACTGAACCCTATGGGAGTCTCACTGATTAACACTGAACCCTATGGGAGTCTCACTGATTAACACTGAACCCTGTGGGAGTCTCACTGATTAACACTGAACCCTATGGGAGTCTCACTGATTAACACTGAACCCTGTGGGAGTCTCACTGATTAACACTGAACCCTGTGGGAGTCTCACTGATTAACACTGAACCCTGTGGGAGTCTCACTGATTAACACTGAACACTATGGGAGTCTCACTGTCTGGCTCTGTGAGCCATCTCACCGCTCAGTGCTGAGGTAGGCTGTGACGTCATGGGGCGGGGCACGTGACACCAGGCAGGGAGGCGTCTGATTGGCCACCTGGCGGCTCACGCTGGGACCCAGGCGCGTGGTGAAACCGTCGAAATACCTGGGGGGTGGGGGGTGGGGGGAGGGTCACGCCCATCGTGAACCCAAACCACTCACTCACTCACTCACCAACTCACTCACCAACTCACTCACCAACTCACTCACCAACTCACTCACCAACTCACTCACTCATCCACTCACTCACTCATCCACTCACTCACTCATCCACGCACTCACTCATCCACTCACTCACTCACCAACTCACTCACTCACTCACCCACTCACTCACTAACTCACCAACTCACTCACCAACTCACTCACTCACTCACCAACTCACTCACTCACTCACCAACTCACTCACCAACTCACTAACTCACCCACTCACTCACTCACCCACTCACTCACCAACTCACTCACCCACTCACTCACCAACTCACTCACTCACCAACTCACTCACCAACTCACTCACCAACTCACTCACCCACTAACTCACTCACCCACTCACTAACTCACTCACTCACCAACTCACCAACTCACTCACTCACTCACCCACTCACCCACCCACCCACTCACTCACCCACTCACTCACTCACCCACTCACTCACTCACCCACTCACTCACTCACCCACTCACTCACTCACCCACTCACTCACTCACCCACCCACTCACTCACCCACTCACTAACTCACTCACTCACCAACTCACTCACTCACTCACCCACTCACTCACTCACCCACTCACTCACTCACCAACTCACTCACTCACCAACTCACTCACTCACCAACTCACTCACTCACCAACTCACTCACCCACTCACCCACTCACTCACCCACCCACTCACTCACCCACTCACTCACTCACCCACCCACTCACTCACCCACTCACTCACTCACCCACTCACTCACTCACCCACTCACTCACTCACCCACTCACTCACTCACCCACTCACTCACCCACTCACTCACTCACTCACCCACCCACCCACCCACTCACCCACCCACTCACCCACTCACCCACCCACTCACCCACTCACTCACTCACCCACTCACTCACTCACCCACCCACTCACTCACCCACTCACTCACTCACCCACTCACTCACCCACTCACTCACTCACCCACCCACCCACCCACTCACCCACCCACTCACCCACTCACCCACTCACCCACTCACTCACCCACTCACCCACTCACTCACTCACCCACCCACCCACCCACTCACCCACTCACCCACCCACTCACCCACTCACTCACCCACTCACCCACTCACCTCACCCACCCACTCACTCACCCACTCACTCACTCACCCACCTACTTGCCCCGCCCCCACCCATACGTCTCCCCCGTCGCCCCCACCCACACGTCACTACCGTCGCCCCGCCCCCACCCACACGTCACTACCATCGCCCCGCCCCCACCCACACCTCACCCCGCCCCCACCCAAACGTCACCTCGCCCCCACCCACACGTCGCCCCCGTCGCCCCGCCCCCACCCACACGTCGCCCCGCCCCCACCCTCACGTCACCCCCGTCGCCCCGCCCACACCCACACGTCATTCTCCGAGCCGGCCTTGGCCCGCCGGTGCCGCCTCCTCCTGAGGCACGCGCAGAGCAGCGCGACGGACAGGAGCAGAGCCACGCCCACGGCCACGCCCACCGCCACGCCCACCGCGCTCACCCCGCCCACAACGGCGCGCTCTGCAACGGTCACGTGGGGGGAGGGGGGGGAGTGGGGAGGGGGTAGAGTGGGGGGGTGGGTAGTGTAGTGGGTAGTGTAGTGTAGTGGGTAGTGTAGTGTAGTGGGTAGTGTAGTGGGTAGTGTAGTGTAGTGGGTAGTGTAGTGGGTAGTGTAGTGGGTAGTGTAGTGGGTAGTGTAGTGTAGTGGGTAGTGTAGTGGGTAGTGTAGTGTGTAGTGGGTAGTGTAGTGTGTAGTGTAGTGTGTAGTGTAGTGTGTAGTGTAGTGTGTAGTGTAGTGGGTAGTGTAGTGTAGTGTGTAGTGTAGTGTGTAGTGTAGTGGGTAGTGTAGTGTAGTGGGTAGTGTAGTGTAGTGGGTAGTGTAGTGTAGTGGGTAGTGTAGTGGGTAGTGTAGTGTAGTGGGTAGTGTAGTGTGTAGTGTAGTGGGTGGTGTAGTGGGTAGTGTAGTGTAGTGGGTAGTGTAGTGTAGTGGGTAGTGTAGTGTAGTGGGTAGTGTAGTGGGTAGTGTAGTGTAGTGGGTAGTGTAGTGGGTAGTGTAGTGGGTAGTGTAGTGGGTAGTGTAGTGTAGTGGGTAGTGTAGTGGGTAGTGTAGTGTGTAGTGGGTAGTGTAGTGTGTAGTGTAGTGTGTAGTGTAGTGTGTAGTGTAGTGTGTAGTGTAGTGGGTAGTGTAGTGTAGTGTGTAGTGTAGTGTGTAGTGTAGTGGGTAGTGTAGTGTAGTGGGTAGTGTAGTGTAGTGGGTAGTGTAGTGTAGTGGGTAGTGTAGTGGGTAGTGTAGTGTAGTGGGTAGTGTAGTGTGTAGTGTAGTGGGTGGTGTAGTGGGTAGTGTAGTGTAGTGGGTAGTGTAGTGTAGTGGGTAGTGTAGTGTAGTGGGTAATGTAGTGTAGTGGGTAGTGTAGTGTAGTGGGTAGTGTAGTGTAGTGTGTAGTGTAGTGTGTAGTGTAGTGGGTAGTGTAGTGGGTAGTGTAGTGTAGTGGGTAGTGTAGTGTAGTGGGTAGTGTAGTGTAGTGGGTGGTGTAGTGGGTAGTGTAGTGTAGTGGGTAGTGTAGTGTAGTGGGTAGTGTAGTGTAGTGGGTAGTGTAGTGTAGTGGGTAGTGTAGTGGGTAGTGTAGTGTAGTGGGTAGTGTAGTGGGTAGTGTAGTGTAGTGGGTAGTGTAGTGGGTAGTGTAGTGGGTGGTGTAGTGGGTAGTGTAGTGTAGTGGGTAGTGTAGTGGGTAGTGTAGTGGGTAGTGTAGTGTAGTGGGTAGTGTAGTGTGTAGTGTAGTGTGTAGTGTAGTGGGTAGTGTAGTGTAGTGGGTAGTGTAGTGGGTGGTGTAGTGTAGTGGGTAGTGTAGTGTAGTGGGTAGTGTAGTGTAGTGTGTAGTGTAGTGGGTAGTGTAGTGTGTAGTGTAGTGGGTGGTGTAGTGGGTAGTGTAGTGGGTAGTGTAGTGTAGTGGGTAGTGTAGTGTAGTGGGTAGTGTAGTGTGTAGTGTAGTGTAGTGGGTAGTGTAGTGTAGTGTGTAGTGTAGTGTGTAGTGTAGTGGGTAGTGTAGTGGGTAGTGTAGTGGGTAGTGTAGTGTAGTGGGTAGTGTAGTGGGTGTAGTGTAGTGGGTAGTGTAGTGTAGTGGGTAGTGTAGTGTGTAGTGTAGTGGGTAGTGTAGTGTAGTGGGTAGTGTAGTGTAGTGTGTAGTGTAGTGGGTAGTGTAGTGTAGTGGGTAGTGTAGTGTAGTGGGTAGTGTAGTGTAGTGTGTAGTGTAGTGTGTAGTGTAGTGGGTAGTGTAGTGTGTAGTGTAGTGGGTAGTGTAGTGTGTAGTGTAGTGGGTGGTGTAGTGTAGTGGGTAGTGTAGTGGGTGGAGTGGGGGGGTGGGTAGTGTAGTGGGTGGTGGGTGGAGTGGTGGGTGGAGTGGGGGGGGCGGGTAGTGTAGTGGGTAGTGTAGTGGGTGGTGTAGTGGGTGGTGTAGTGGGTGGTGTAGTGGGTAGTGTAGTGTAGTGGGTAGTGTAGTGTAGTGGGTAGTGTAGTGTAGTGGGTAGTGTGGTGTGTAGTGTAGTGGGTGGTGGGTGGAGTGGTGGGTGGAGTGGTGGGTGGAGTGGGTGGGCAGACAGACAATCACACGAGACGGGGGGGGGAGAGGGGGGTTAGTGGGCGTGGCAAGGTTAGAAACTGGGCGTGGCAAGGTTAGAAACTGGGCGTGGCAAGGCAAGTGGGCGTGCCGAGATTCGTAAGTGGGCATGGTGCGGTAACGAAGTGGGCGTGGCGGAGGAAGGGGCGTGGCCACGTTGCCAAGAGGGCAGGGATATAAAAAAAGGGCGTGGTCACCAAACGGCAACGCCCCCACCCCCCATTTACAAATCCGATAATCTTTGAAGCTCTTTTGCCACCACTGAACGTCCAGGATTTATACCTGGAAGGACAACAGAGTAAACAACAACAACAACACGACGGGCAGTAGCAGCAGTGTCAAAGCAATGAGTTTGTGAATCTGGATAGTGTAGTAGTGTATAGTGTAGTAGTGTATAGTGTAGTAGTGTATAGTGTAGTAGTGTATAGTGTAGTGTATAGTGTAGTGTATAGTGTAGTAGTGTATAGTGTAGTGTATAGTGTGTAGTTTATAGTGTAGCAGTGTATAGTGTAGTGTATAGTGTAGTGTAGTAGTGTATAGTGTAGTAGTGTATAGTGTAGCAGTGTGTAGTGTAGTCTAGTATGTAGTGTGTAGAAAATATCAACATCAATATGGTGGTGGTGATGGTGGTGATGGTGGTGATGATGGTGGTGATGGTGGTGGTAATGGTGATGATGGTGGTGGTGATGGTGGTGGTGATGGTGGTGATGGTGGAGGTGATGGTGGTGATGGTGGTGGTGATGGTGGTCACAATAATAACAACAACAACAAAAACATTATGACAACATCAATTTATAAAATCATAACATTAGAACATAACATAAAAATGTAAAATTATAACATAACACAATTTTAATTTAACATCCTAACAACATTAATTTACAAAATCATAACATTATAACGTTAAAATGGTAAATTATAACATTATAACCAAATGAAAATGTAATATTCTAACAATACAACATTCATATGTAAAACCATAACATTATAACATGACAATGCAAAATTATGATGTAAAAAATTTAAATTAAACATTCTAAAAACATTACAACATTAATTTATTAAATCATAACATTATAAAATGTAAATGTAAAATGATAACATAACATAACATTGAAATTTTACATGACGTTAGAAAATCAAATTGATAAAATTATAACATTTCGAAAACATCACAATAACAATTTAAAAACATTACATTAATATAAAACATCATTTAAACATTTCACATTCAAATTTTACATTATAACATGACATTTTTATGTAACATTATAACAACATTACAAGATTAACATATGAAATAAAAATAACATTATAACATTAAAACCATTAAAGTATATGATTCTAACAGTAATATATACAATCATAACGTTATAAAATCTAAATTTAAAATGATAACATTGTTAAAATATAACATTCTAACAACATTAATATATAAAATCAGAAAAAAATAACGCTAAAATGTAAAATGATAACAGTATATAAAAATGTAACATTCTAACCACTTAATATATAAAATCATAACATAACATTAAAATGTATAACATTATAACATTAAAATTGAATATTCTAACAACATTAACATATAAAATCCTAACAACAAAAGAGTATTAAAATGTAAAAATTATAAGATCATGACAACATTAAAGTGTTAAATTATAACAACATTAATACATAAAATCGTTACATTACAACATTAATACATAAAATCGTTACATTATAAACATTAAAATGTAAAATTAAAACGTAACATTAAAATGTTCAATTATAACTTTAAAATGTAAATCTAACAACATTTATGTATAAAATCATAACATTAATGTATATAAAATCATAACATGTAAATATAAAATTATGAAAATAACTTTAAAGTTAATGTCGCTAAGATCACAGAGGGTGGAGGTGGTGGGGGCGTAGCCGTTGTTGGCCACGCCCAGAATTCCCGCCCCCTCCACCATAAGCCCCGCCCACTCACTCGTAAATGTCACAAGACCCCGCCCACCGCATCTTGCCCCCGCCCACTAACTTCCCCGGCCACTCCCACCACTCACAAAGCCTCGCCCACTCCACCTCAAACCCACGCCCACTAATCCCCACGTCCCCGCCCACTCCATCCCAGCTGCTTGTAGTTTACTTTGCTGTATTGATGTTTACTTGTGGGTCTCTGTGGATCTCTGAGTGGCTGTGGGTCTCTGTGTGAGTCTCTGTGGGTCTCTGTGAGTCTCAATGAGTCTCTGTGGGTCTCTGTGTGGGTCTCTGTGGGTCTCTGTGAGTCTCTGTGGATCTCTGTGAGTCTCTGTGAGTGGCTGTGGATCTCTGTGGATCTCTGTGAGTGGCTGTGGGTCTCTGTGGGTCTCTGTGGATCTCTGTGAGTGGCTGTGGGTCTTTGTGAGTCTCTGTGAGTGGCTGTGGATCTCTGTGAGTCTCTGTGAGTGGCTGTGCGTCTCTGTGGGTCTCTGTGAGTCTCAATGAGTCTCTGGAGGTCTCTATGAGTCTCCGTGGATCTTTGTGAGTCTCTGTGAGTCTCTGCGGGTCTCTGTGAGTCTCTGTGAGTCTCTGTGCGGGTCTCTGTGTGGGTTTCTGTGGGTCTCTATGAGTCTCTCTGAGTCTCTCTGAGTCTCTGTGGGTATCTATGAATCTCTGTGGGTCTCTGAGTATCTGTGAGTCTCTGTGGGGCTCTGTAAGTCTCTATGAGTCTCTGTGGGTCTCTATGAGTCTCTGTGAGTCTCTATGAGTTTCTGCAGGTCTCTGTGGAGCTCTGTGAGTCTCTGTGAGTTTGTGGGTACTCTCCGAGTCTCTGTGGGTTCATGAGTCGCTGTGGGACTCTGGGCTTATGAGTCTCTGTGCATCTCGATATGATTCTCTCTGGGTCTATGTGGGTCTCTGTGGGACTCTGTGGGTCTCTAGGATTCTCTATGAGTCTCTGTGGGTCTCTTTGGGTTTCTGTGAGTCTCTATGAGTCTCTGCGAGTCTCTGAGGGTCTCTGTGAGTCTCTGTGGGTCTCTGTATGGGTTTCTGTGGGTCTCTGTGTGTCTCTGCGGGTCTCTGCGAGTCTCTGAGGGTCTCTGAGTCTCTATGTGTCTCTGTGGGTCTCTGTGGGTCTCTGTGAGTCTCTATGTGTCTCTGTGGGTCTCTGTGAGTCTCTGTGGGTCTCTGTGAGTTTGTGGGTCTCTGTGGGTCTCTGTGAGTCTCTGTGAGTCTCTGTGGGTCTCTGTGGGTCTCTGTGAGTTTGTGGGTCTCTGTGGGTCTCTGTGAGTCTCTGTGGGTCTCTGTGGGTCTCTGTGGGTCTCTGTGAGTCTCTGTGAGTTTGTGGGTCTCTGTGGGTCTCTGTGAGTCTCTGTGAGTCTCTGTGTGTCTCTGTGGGTCTCTGTGAATTTGTGGGTCTCTGTGAGTCTCTGTGAGTCTCTGTGGGTCTCTGTGGGTCTCTGTGAGTTTGTGGGTCTCTGTGAGTCTCTGCGAGTCTCTGTGGGTCTCTGTGGGTCTCTGTGAGTTTGTGGGTCTCTGTGAGTCTCTGCGAGTCTCTGTAGGTCTCTGTGGGTCTCTGTGAGTCTCTGTGAGTCTCTATGAGTCTCTATGAGTCTCTGTGGGTCTCTGTGGGTCCCTGTGAGTCTCTGTCTCTGTGGGTCTCTAGGATTCTGAGTCTCTGCGGGTCTCTGTGAGTCTCTGCGAGTCTCTGTGGGTTTCTGTGAGTTTTTGTGAGTCTCTGTGGGTCTCTGTGAGTCTCTGGGGGTCTCTGTGGGTCTGAGTCTCTATGGGAACTCTGTGAGTCTCTGTAAGTCTCTTTGGGTCTCTGTGAGTCTCTGTGGGTGTCTGTGGGTGTCTATAGATCTCTGTGGGTCTGTGGGTCTCTGTGGGTCTGAGTCTCCATGGGAACTCTGTGGGTCTCTATGAGTCTCTGTGGGTCTCTGTGGGTCTCTGGGGGTATCTGTGAGTCTCTGTGGGTCTGAGTCTCTGTGGGTCTCTGAGTCTCTGTGGGTTTCTGTGGGTCTCGGTGAGTAGCTGTGGGTTTCTGCGAGTCTCTATGGGTCTTTGTGGGGCTCTGTGGGTCTCTGTGGGTCTCTGTGAGTCTCTATGTGTCTCTGTGGGTCTCTGTGAGTCTCTGTGGGTCTCTGTGAGTTTGTGGGTCTCTGTGGGTCTCTGTGAGTCTCTGTGGGTCTCTGTGGGTCTCTGTGGGTCTCTGTGAGTCTCTGTGAGTCTCTGTGAGTCTCTGTGGGTCTCTGTGGGTCTCTGTGAGTTTGTGGGTCTCTGTGAGTCTCTGCGAGTCTCTGTGGGTCTCTGTGGGTCTCTGTGAGTTTGTGGGTCTCTGTGAGTCTCTGCGAGTCTCTGTAGGTCTCTGTGGGTCTCTGTGAGTCTCTGTGAGTCTCTATGAGTCTCTATGAGTCTCTGTGGGTCTCTGTGGGTCCCTGTGAGTCTCTGTCTCTGTGGGTCTCTAGGATTCTGAGTCTCTGCGGGTCTCTGTGAGTCTCTGCGAGTCTCTGTGGGTTTCTGTGAGTTTTTGTGAGTCTCTGTGGGTCTGTGAGTCTCTGGGGGTCTCTGTGGGTCTGAGTCTCTATGGGAACTCTGTGAGTCTCTGTAAGTCTCTTTGGGTCTCTGTGAGTCTCTGTGGGTGTCTGTGGGTGTCTATAGGTCTCTGTGAGTCTGTGGGTCTCTGTGAGTCTCTGTGGGTGTCTATAGGTCTCTGTGAGTCTCTGTGGGGCTCGGTGGGTCTCTGTGAGTCTCTGGGGGTATCTATGAGTCTCTGTGGGTCTGAGTCTCTGTGGGTCTCTGAGTCTCTGTGGGTTTCTGTGGGTCTCTGTGAGTCCCTGTGAGTCCATGTAGGTATCTGTGGGTCTCTGAGTCTCACTGGGTCTCTATGAGTCTCTATGAGTCTCTGTGGGTCTCTGAGTCTCTGTGGGTCTCTGTGGGTCTTCGTGGATCTCTGAGTCTCTGTGGGTCTCTAGGATTCTGAGTCTCTGTGGGTCTCTGAGGGTCTCTGTGAGTCTGAGTCTCCATGGGAACTATGTGGGTCTCTGTGAGTCCCTGTGAGTACCTGTGGGTCTCTATGGGTCTCTGAGTCTCTATGGGCCTCGGTGGGTCTCTGTGAGTTTGTGGTTCTCTGTGGGTCTCTGTGAGTCTCTGTCGGTCTTTGTGGGTCTCTATGGGTCTCTATGGGTCTCTGTGGGTGTCTATGAGTCTCTTTGCTTCTCTATGGGTCTATGTGGGGCTCTATGGGTCTATGTGGGGCTCTATGGGTCTCTGTGGGTCTCTGTGGATGTCTGAGTCTGTGCTTCTCTGTGGGTCTCTGTGATAATCTGTGGGTCTCTATTCGTCGATGTGGGTCTCTGTGGGAGTCTCCCTGTGGGAGTCTCTGAGTCTCTGTGAAATCTATGTGGGTCTCTGAAGGTCTATGTGGGTCTCTATGGGTCTCTGTGTGAGTTTGTGTCTCTGTGAGAACTCTATGGGTCTCTATGGTTTTATGGGTATCCGATTTTTCGTGGGTCTCTGTGAGATTATGGGTCTCCCGAGTCTTCATTAGTTGCTATGCGTCTCCGTGGGAGTCTCCAAGTCCCTGTGCGTGTCTCCGAGTCTCTGTGCAAGTCAATGTGGGTTTCTATGGGTCTCTGTGGCTCTCTGTGGGTCTCTAGGATTCTCTATGGGTCTCTGTGGGTCTCTGCGGGTCTCTCTGAATCTCTACGAGTCTCTGTGAGTCACTGTTCGTCTCTATGGGTCACTGTGAGTCTCTGTGGGATTATGTGAGTTGCTATGGGGTGCTTTGGGTTCTATGGGTCTCTGTCTCTCGTTGGGAATTGGTTTATAGTAGAGACTCGGGGTGTAGTAGACACTCAGGGTGTAGTAGAGACTCAGGGTGTAGTAGAGACTCAGGGTGTAGTAGAGACTCAGGGTTGGGTAGAGACTCAGGGTTGGGTAGAGACTCAGGGTGTAGTAGAGACTCAGGGTGTGATAGAGACTCAGGGTGTAGCAGAGACTCAGGGTGTAGTAGAGACTCAGGGTGTAGTAAAGATTCAGGGTGTAGTAGAGACTCAGGGTGTATTAGAGACTCAGGGTGTAGTACAGACTCAGGGTGTAGTAGAAACTCGGGGTGTAGTGGAGACTCAGGGTGTAGCGGAGACTCAGGGTGTAGCGGAGACTCAGAGTGTAGTAGAGACTCGGGGTGTAGTAGAGACTCGGGGTGTAGTAGAGACTCAGGGTGTAGTAGAGACTCAGGGTGTAGCAGAGACTCAGGGTGTTGCAGAGACTCAGGGTGTAGTAGAGTCAGGGTGTAGCAGAGACTCAGGGTGTAGAGACGCAGGGTCTAGTAGAGACTCAGGGTGTAGCAGACACTCAGGGCCTAGTAGAGAATCAGGGCGTAGTAGAGACTCAGGGTGTAGTAGAGACTCAGGGTGTAGTAGAGACTCAGGATGTAGTAGAGACTCAGGGTGTAGTAGAGACTCAGGGCCTAGTAGAGACTCAGGGTGTAGTAGAGACTCAGGGTGTAGTAGAGACTCAGGGTGTAGCAGAGACTCAGGGCATAGTAGAGACTCAGGGCCTAGTAGAGACTCAGGGTGTAGTAGAGACTCAGGGCCTAGTAGAGACTCAGGGCGTAGTAGAGACTCAGGGTGTAGTAGAGACTCAGGGTGTAGCAGAGACTCAGGGCCTAGCAGAGACTCAGGGCCTAGCAGAGACCGAGGGTGTAGTAGAGACTCAGGGTCTAGTAGAGACTCAGGGTGTAGTAGAGACTCAGGGTGTAGAGACTCAGAGTGTAGCAGAGACTCAGGGTGTAGTAGAGACTCAGGGTGTAGTAGAGACTCAGGGCATAGTAGAGACTCAGGGCATTGTAGAAACTCAGGTTGTAGTAGAGATTCAGGGTGTAGTAGAGACTCAGGGTGTAGTAGAGACTCAGGGTCTAGTAGAGACTCAGGGTGTAGTAGAGACTCAGGGTGTAGTAGAGACTCAGGGTGTAGCAGAGACTCAGGGCCTAGCAGAGACTCAGGGCCTAGCAGAGACTCAGGGTGTAGCAGAGACTCAGGGCCTAGCAGAGACTCAGGGTGTAGCAGAGACTCAGGGCCTAGTAGAGACTCAGGGCCTAGCAGAGACTCAGGGTGTATTAGAGACTCAGGGTCTAGTAGAGACTAAGGGTGTAGTAGAGACTCAGGGTGTAGCAGAGACTCAGGGTGTAGCAGAGACTCAAGGTGTAGTAGAGACTCAGGATGTAGTAGAGACTCAGGGTCTAGCAGAGACTGAGGGTGTAGTAGACACTCAGGGTGTAGTAGAGACTCAGGGTGTAGTAGAGACTCAGGGCATAGTAGACACTCAGGGTGTAGTAGAGACTCAGGGTGTAGTAGAGACTCAGGGCATAGTAGACACTCAGGGCATTGTAGAAACTCAGGTTGTAGTAGAGATTCAGGGTGTAGTAGAGACTCAGGGTGTAGTAGAGACTCAGGGTGTAGTAGAGACTCAGAGTGTAGCAGAGACTCAGGGCGTAGTAGAGACTCAGGGCATAGTAGAGACTCAGGGCATTGTAGAGACTCAGGTTGTAGTAGAGACTCAGGGTGTAGTAGAGACTCAGGGTGTAGTAGAGATTCAGGGTGTAGTAGAGACTCAGGGTGTAGTAGAGACTCAGGGTGTAGTAGAGACTCAGGGTGTAGTAGAGACTCAGGGCATAGTAGAGACTCAGGGCATTGTAGAAACTCAGGTTGTAGTAGAGATTCAGGGTGTAGTAGAGACTCAGAGTGTAGCAGAGACTCAGGGCGTAGTAGAGACTCAGGGCATAGTAGAGACTCAGGGCATTGTAGAGACTCAGGTTGTAGTAGAGACTCAGGGTGTAGTAGAGACTCAGGGTGTAGTAGAGATTCAGGGTGTAGTAGAGACTCAGGGTGTAGTAGAGACTCAGGGTGTAGTAGAGACTCAGGGTCTAGTAGAGACTCAGGGTGTAGTAGAGACTCAGGGTGTAGTAGAGACTCAGGGTGTAGCAGAGACTCAGGGCCTAGCAGAGACTCAGGGTGTAGCAGAGACTCAGGGCCTAGTAGAGACTCAGGGCCTAGTAGAGACTCAGGGCCTAGCAGAGACTCAGGGTGTATTAGAGACTCAGGGCCTAGCAGAGACTCAGGATGTAGTAGAGACTCAGGGTGTAGCAGAGACTCAGGGTGTAGCAGAGACTCAAGGTGTAGTAGAGACTCAGGATGTAGTAGAGACTCAGGGTCTAGTAGAGACTGAGGGTGTAGTAGACACTCAGGGTGTAGTAGAGACTCAGGGTGTAGTAGAGACTCAGGGTGTAGCAGAGACTCAGGGTGTAGTAGAGACTCAGGGTGTAGTAGAGACTCAGGGTGTAGCAGAGACTCAGGGCGTAGTAGAGACTCAGGGTGTAGTAGAGACTCAGGGTCTAGTAGAGACTCAGGGTGTAGTAGAGACTCAGGGTAATGATGATGATAGTGGGAATGATCACGATGGACTTGTGTTTATTTTGCAAAAGTATAAACACATCTCTCCTCAACATCATCTGTACAAGACTAGAGATATTTAGCAACACTATCATCCAGCAGTGGATGAACCATGGCTCACATTGACGCTGATGGTGGTGATGAAGATGATGGTGGTGGTGATGGTGGTGGTGATGGTGAAGTCTGGCAAAACAACCCCCTACCTCCTCGTGGTTCTGGACGGGCAACTCTGTCGTGGACAGTGCTGTGGGGGGAGGGCCAATTCCGATTGGCTCCTCCCCTCATGGCGTTTGTGTCCACCACAGGGGCTAAACGGGGGCTCTGGACGGGTGCGAGGGGCTGGTAACCCCTCCACCTTCAATTAATTACCACTAAACCACGAGTTAAACTGAATTATGTAACTAATAAGCTTGTGCCGGAGGCCTCAGGGGGACAGGCGTCTATGACGTCTCCTGGCCAAACCCAAATTGGCGGAGCCAGGAGACTGAATCTCTACCCTCGGGGCTCCTCCAGAAACAACGAAAAGCCATTTTGTGTGGCCACGTGGAATGTTCGAACGCTAACCGCGGAGGAGAGGCTGCCACTCCTCTGTCGGGAGCTGGACCGGTACCGCCTGGATCTATGCGGCATTCAGGAGGGTCCGGTGGACCGGCTATGGCTCCTGCCACCATGAGGGGTGGACAGTCCTCTACTCGGGGCAGCAGACCGCCAAACAACAGGGTGTGGCTCTTGTTCTGAACAAAATCACGAAGGGGAGCGTGGCGGTGAGGTGTGGGAAGCTGTAAGCCCTGGGCTACTTTGGGCTCGCCTTCCCATCGACCGGAGGCGAGGAGTGGTGGTCGTAGTTACATACGCCCCCACCGAAGACGAACATCCGTGGAGGGATGCAGGCAAAGCCGATGATTCAGATGCCTTCTATGACCTCCTGTCACAGGTGCTGGCTAAAGTGGCCCCTCGGGATAGAGTCATCTTGTTGGGTGACTTCAATGCCCGAGTTGGTCATGATGCTGGCACCTGGTCTGGAGTGATTGGAGGGCATGGGCCAGATCAGCTCAATAACAACGGCAGGAGGCTGCTAGATTTTTGTGCAGCCCATGGGCTTGTAATTACCAACCACGCTGTTCCGGCGTCGGCGCATCCACACGACATCATGGATGCATGCCGGGTCCAAGCAAGAACATCTGCTGGACCGCGTAGCGACGGACTAGCGGATGCGAGCCCATGTCCTTGACACCAGGACCTACCGTGGAGCTGATCTACCCTCTGACCATCGACTAGTCATCTGTAAGATGCACCTGCCGTTCTTCCACTCCGGTGGTGGGTGTACACCCAGGACCCCATTACAACCTAAAGTGGCCTGATCTCAGTTATCTGATGAAAGTTGCAAGCGAGAATTTCATCATCGCTTGCGGCTGGGGTTGGCATCGTCCCCGACTCCTCCTGATGTCGAGGGTAAATGGACGAGAGTTATCTGATGAAAGTTGCGAGCGAGAATTTCATCGTCGCTTGCGGCTGGGATTGGCATCGTCCCCCGACTCCTCCCGATGTCGAGGGTAAATGGGCGAGGTTTAGGACTGTGACTCAGGCAGCTGCAATGGCTGCTTTGGCTACGCGGTCCAGACCTCCCCAGAGACCCTGGGCTGACAGAGGAGGTGTTCAGGATGGCTGAGAAAAAAGCGACAGGCCCATCGACCGCTCGTCCGTAAAGACGCGCCTGCCGTTCTTCCGCTCCGGCGGCGGGCGTGCACCCAGGACCCCCATTCGCGAACCTAAGGTGGCCTTGGTCTCGGCCACCCCGATGGGAGTCTGGCGGACCCCTGTGGGGATGCTGACGTCACGCTGACATCGGGGGGGACCTCGAGATGTAACCGGGGAGGGGGCGGTGGGGGGGAGTCGTCGGGGGTAGGAGTGGGGGGACTCAGGGGAGTTGATCGTCGCCCGAGGCCTAGGGGATGCTACTCCGGCCGACCCCGCCGTGGGTGGGGTTAGTCGCCGCACCGGGGCAGGGAGGAGAGGCCGAGTTGGCCGGGGTTGTAGGGATCAAGCTCCCCCCGTCCCCTGGGGAGTTATCGGTTCGTCGAAAGCCCCTTAACAAACTTGGCCCTAAGCCCTTAACAAACTTGGCCCTAAGCCCTTAACAAACTTGGCCCTAAGCCCTTAACAAACTTGGCCTAAGCCCTTAACAAACTTGGCCCTAAGCCTTTAACAAACTTGGCCCTAAGCCCTTAACAAACTTGGCCCTAAGCCCTTAACAAACTTGGCCTAAGCCCTTAACAAAGTTGGCCCTAAGCCCTTAACAAACTTGGCCCTAAGCCCTTAACAAACTTGGCCGTGAGCCCTTAACAAACGTGGCCTAAGCCCTTAACAAAGTTGGCCCTAAGCCCTTAACAAACTTGGCCCTAAGCCATTAACAAAGTTGGCCCTAAGCCCTAAACAAACTTGGCCCTAAGCCCTTAACAAACTTGGCCCTAAGCCCTTAACAAACTTGGCCCTAAGCCCTTAACAAACTTTGGCCTAAGCCCTTAACAAACTTGGCCCTAAGCCCTTAACAAACTTGGCCCTAAGCCATTAACAAACTTGGCCCTAAGCCCTTAACAAACTTGGCCCTAAGCCCTTAACAAACTTGACCTAAGCCCTTAACAAAGTTGGCCCTAAGCCCTTAACAAACTTGGCCCTAAGCCCTTAACAAACTTGGCCCTAAGCCCTTAACAAACTTGGCCCTAAGCCCCTTAACAAACTTGGCCGTCAGCCCCTTAACAAACTTGGCCCTAAGCCCTTAACAAAGTTGGCCTAAGCCCTTAACAAAGTTGGCCTAAGCCCTTAACAAACTTGGCCCTAAGCCCTTAACAAACTTGGCCCTAAGCCCTTAACAAAGTTGGCCTAAGCCCTTAACAAAGTTGGCCTAAGCCCTTAACAAAGTTGGCCCTAAGCCCTTAACAAACTTGACCTAAGCCCTTAACAAACTTGGCCCTAAGCCCTTAACAAAGTTGGCCCTAAGCCCTTAACAAAGTTGGCCCTAAGCCCTTAACAAACTTGGCCGTAAGCCCTTAACAAACTTGGCCCTAAGCCTTTAACAAACTTGGCCGTGAGCCCCTTAACAAACTTGGCCCTAAGCCCTTAACAAAGTTGGCCCTAAGCCCTTAACAAACTTGGCCCTAAGCCCTTAACAAACTTGACCCTAAGCCCTTAACAAACTTGGCCCTAAGCCCTTAACAAACTTGGCCGTGAGCCCCTTAACAAAGTTGGCCCTAAGCCCTTAACAAAGTTGGCCCTAAGCCCTTAACAAACTTGGCCCTAAGCCCTTAACAAACTTGACCTAAGCCCTTAACAAAGTTGGCCTAAGCCCTTAACAAAGTTGGCCGTGAGCCCCTTAACAAACTTGGCCCTAAGCCCTTAACAAACTTGGCCGTGAGCCCTTTAACAAACTTGGCCGTGAGCCCCTTAACAAAGTTGGCCTAAGCCCTTAACAAAGTTGGCCATGAGCCCTTAACAAACTTGGCCATGAGCCTTTAACAAAGTTGGCCGTGAGCCCCTAACCGCAAACTGATTCGGAGTCATGGACAGCGCCGTAACACAAACGAGAATTTCATCATCGCCCGCGGCTGGGATTGGCATCGTCCCCCCACTCCTCCCGACGTCGAGGGAGAATGGGCGAGGTTTAGGACTGTGACTCATGCAGCTGCAATGGCTGCTTTGGGTACGCGGTCCAGACCTCCCCAGAGACCCTGGCTGACAGAGGAGGTGTTCAGGCTGGTTGAGAAAAAGCGACAGGCCCACTGTCATCGGCCACAGAATCCCACGTCAGAGAATGAGGAGGCTTACCGCAGCCTTCGCTCGGAGGTTCGGAGAGCCGTGAGGCGCTGCAAGGAAGGGTGGTGGTCGCGAGTTGCTGAGGAGATGGAGTCTGCCTCAGTGGCCCGTGATCACAAATCTCTATTTAACTCCATCAAAAAGTAACCTGCAGCACCACGCCTATTACCATCATTAGGGGAAAGAACGGTGATCCAATCTCCGACCCCCAGAAACAGGTTTGCAGATTTGCTGAGCATTTCTGTGAAGTCCTGGGGGAGGGGAAATCCCTCGACATGGAAAACATATTGGGACAAAGTGGGGATGACCCTGATGAGGCTGCGGTGCCTCAAATATTGGAAGAAGTCACCCCCTGTGAGTGGCTGGCTGAAGTGCCATCTGTTGAGGAAGTACTGAAGGCGATCCGGAGTCTTAGACCAGGAAAGGCACCGGGTAGAGACGATCTCCCAAGCGAAATGCTGAGGGAGGGTGGTGTTTGTGCACAGACTGCCCTATATGACATCATAACAACGGTCTGGACCACTGGACGGGTTCCGCAAAATTGGAAGGATGCCCTGGTGGTCCCCCTCTTTAAGAAGGGGGACCGCACAGACTGTAACAACTACAGGGGCATCTCACTCCTCAGTGTGCCGGGAAAGGTCCTGGCAAGGATTATTCAACATCGCCTTGCCAGGCAAGATGAGGAGAGGCTTGCAGAGCCCCAATGCGGTTTCAGGAAAGGGCAGTCCTGCACAGATGCCATATTTTCTGTCCGTCTGCTACAGCAGAGGTGTAGGGAATTCCAACAAGACCTACATCTCTGCTTTATTGACCTGGTCAAGGCCTATGATACCATCAGTAGGCCTGGGCTCTGGGTTGTTCTTCGTGCTTTTGGAGTACCTGACCCTCTGCTCATTAAGGACCTTCGTGATGGTGAGCGGGCCCGGGTAAAACTTCGTGGCCGTGAGGCAGAGCCATTCCCTGTACACATTGGGGTGCGACAGGGATGTCCTCTGGTTCCCACATTATTTAACATCTATTTAGACCACAAAGCCCGTGAAGCCTTTGATGGCTGTACCAGAGGAATTTCCATCTGGTACAGATACAATGGGAGGCTGATCGATGCCCGGGTGCAGTCAAAGGATGGCTCCCTATTGGGTCAACCACGTTATGTATGCCAATGATTTGGTAATAGCTGCTCATTCAGAGGAGGAGTTGGAGACGCTGCTGCTGAGACTGGAGCGTGCCATTAAGAGATGGGGCCTTACCATCAGCCCCACCAAAACTAAGTACCTGCCTGGGTATTTTGTACCATCGGACACTCCACCCCTACAACTCCCAATCAGTGACGGGGCAGTTGTGGAGAGAGTGGAGAGTTTCCCATACCTGGGCAGTGTGCTCATGACCGGCTCCGGTATGACAGCAGAGGTCTCACTCAGAATCAGTCGAGCGGCAATATCTTTTCATCGGTTGCGTAACGCTGTGTGGAAGCTACCTGGTCTGTCGCTCCGCACGAAGCTTCAGGTCTTCTCGGCCATGGTCATTCCCTCCCTTCTCTACGCTTGCGAAACGTGGACCCCCCTAATTGAACATTTTCGCCGGTTAGAAACATTTAGGCTGGCCTGCCTACGATCCATCCTGGGTTTAACCAGACTGGATTGTGTGAGCTCACAAATCCTTGAAAGATCTGGGCAAGGTCCCATCGGTGAGCTCCTCTGGCAGGCAAGGCTGCGATGGCTGGGTCATGTAGCCCGCATGCCCAATCACCGCATGCCGAAACAACTTTTGTTCGGCCGGATAGAGGGGGCTAAACGGGCGCGGCACAGGCTAGAAAAGAGATGGAGTGATGTGGTACAGGAGGACGTGGAGCTGAGTGGACTTGCCGATGACTGGTACCAGCGGTGTCAAGATCGGTCTCTGTAGAGGAGGCTCGTGAAGGACGCTACTGGGCAGTTGGAGGCAGTCGCCCTCCAACAACAACGGAGGGCGGAGGAGCGATGCTCACAACAACGAGCGGAGCCCTGGGTGGCTAAAGCACAGCAGGTTGGCACAGTAGGAGGCATCAGCCAGTCATCTCAGTCAGTCGACCCGTGGCACCTGGGTCTGTCACGTGACCTCCTGCCAGCGGGCGTTCGACACTTCACGTGGCCTCAAGGTGCACATAGCCTGGCACAAGCGTCGTGGTGACGTCACCGCCACTTAGTGGCGAATGGCGGTTGTTGTTGGTGGTGATGATGGTGATGATGGTGGTAGTGGTGATGGTGATGATGGTGGTGATAGTGGTGATGATGATACTGATACTAGTGATGGTGATGATGACGGTGGTGATACTGATAATAGTGATGATACTGATACCGGTGATGATGGTGGTGGTAGTAGTGGTGATGGTGGTGATGATGGTGGTGATGGTGGTGATGGTGGTGATGGTGGTGATGATGGTGGTGATGGTGGTGATGGTGGTGATGATGGTGATGATGGTGGTGATGGTGGTGATGATGGTGATGGTGGTGATGATGGTGGTGATGGTGGTAATGATGATGGTGGTAATGATGATGGTGGTAGTGATGATGATGGTGATGATGATGTTGGTATTGATGATGGTGGTAGTGATGATGGTGATGATGGTGGTAGTGGTGTTTGATCATTTAACACAGGAACCGTTTGTCCGCGTCGTGCGTACAACACAACAACAATAATAATAAACAACGTAAGGACAACTCTAGAACACAATATACACACGGGCGACCTATCGTGTAGTGTGAAATAAAAACATAAAATAACAAGGAAGGAAAAAATAAGCAGAAATAATAACAGAAAAATAACAAATATAACCATAAAAAAACGCAAAAAATTAAAATACAAAACAATAAAAGGTCATGTAAAATAAGAAAAAATAACGTTAAAAAAATGTAGTAATGTAAAATAATATTATTTTTAAAATCATAAGAAATAAGAAACTTTTTTTAAGAATAAAAAATAATAATAAAAATCTTAAAGAAATAAGTAAAATAAAGAAAAATTATTTTTTTTAAAGAATAAAAAAATGAACGAAAATCATAAGAAATAATAAGAAATAACTTTTTTTTAAAAGAATAAAAAAAAATTAGAAAATAAAATAAAAATCATAAAAAATAAGAAACATTTTTCTTGAAAGAATTAAAAAAAAACAAAATTTTTTCTAATAAGAAATGAAACAATTTTTGTTTAAAGAATAAAACAACGATATAAAACAAGAAAAAAAATAAACAAAAATAATTAGAAATAACATAAAACAAAACGATATGAAATAATCAGAAATAATAAGGAATAATCAGAAATACAAAACAATATAAAATAATAAAATTTAAATCCCGAGGAATGTTTCAGGTCAAACTTCATTGTGCTGTGTTCAGACGGCTCAACCGCATCGCTCCACACTCACGAGGTACTCACAAGGTACCCCTCAGGTACTCACAAGGTACCCACAAGGTACTCACACACAAGGTACCCACACACAAGGTACTCACAAGGTACCCACAAGGTACTCACAAGGTACCCACAAGGTACCCCTCAGGTACCCCCAAGGTACTCACACACAAGGTACCCACACACAAGGTACTCACACACAAGGTACCCACAAGGTACTCACAAGGTACCCACAAGGTACCCCTCAGGTACCCCCAAGGTACTCACACACAAGGTACTCACAAGGTACCCACAAGGTACTCACACACAAGGTACTCACAAGGTACCCACAAGGTACCCACACACAAGGTACCCACACACAAGGTACCCACAAGGTACCCACAAGGTACCCCTCAGGTATCCCAAAGATACCCACACACAAGGTACTCACACACAAGGTACTCACACACAAGGTACCCACACACAAGGTACTCACTCACAAGGTACTCACACACAAGGTACCCACACACAAGGTACTCACACACAAGGTACCCACAAGGTACCCACACACAAGGTACTCACACACAAGGTACTCACACACAAGGTACCCACAAGGTACCCACAAGGTACCCCTCAGGTACCCACACACAAGGTACTCACACACAAGGTACCCACCCACAAGGTACCCACACACAAGGTACCCACACACAAGGTACCCACACACAAGGTACCCACAAGGTACTCACACACAAGGTACTCACACACAAGGTACTCACTCACAAGGTACCCACACACAAGGTACCCACAAGGTACTCACAAGGTACTCACACACAAGGTATCCACACACAAGGTACTCACAAGGTATTCACACACAAGGTACTCACACACAAGGTACTCACACACAAGGTACCCACAAGGTACCCCCAAGGTACCCCCAAGGTACCCACAAGGTACCCACCCATAAGGTACTCACACACAAGGTACTCACACACAAGGTACTCACACTCAAGGTCACCCCCAAGGTACTCACACACAAGATACCCACACACAAGGTACCCACACACAAGGTACTCACACTCAAGGTACTCACACACAAGGTACTCACACACAAGGTACCCCCAAGGTACCCACAAGGTACCCACCCTACCCCAAAGTACTCCTCCCTCCCCACCCACACACTACCCCGACACACACACACCCAGTTCAGACATATCGGGAATGTTATTGATTATTAATCATTAGTATTAATAATAATGATGATGAATAATTGGTATAAATAATTAGCATTAATAATTACTAATTAGTATGAATACTATTTAATAATGAGAATTCATGACAATTAATAATTATTAACAATAATTATTACTAATAACAATTAGTAATAATTAATAACTATTATTGATACTAATTATTAATTGTTATGAATTTATACTAATGATTAAATATTAATTCATAACAATTAGTAATTATTATTATTAATAATTAGTAACTACCAACATCACCACTACTACTATAGATGTCGTATTAATCTCTCGCGGCTGTGAAGATGTTAACTACCTCGCCTGGTATACAGGAGGTCGTGGGTTCGATCCCAGACCCTGTGAGATGTTGACTACCTCGCCTGGGTCTACAGGAGGTCGTGGGTTCGATCACAGACTCTGTGAGATGTTGACTACCTCGCCTGGTCTACAGGAGGTCGTGGGTTCCAGCCCTGACACTGTGAGATGTTGACTACCTCGCCTGGTCTACAGGAGGTCGTGGGTTCTACCCCGGACCCTGTGAGATGTTGACTACCTCGCCTGGTCTACAGGAGGCCGTGGGTTCTAGCCCTGACCCCGACGATGCCAGCTGCTGCTGTATATTTTGAGTTTGTTTGTGCGTGTGTGTGTCTGTGCGTGTCTGTGTATTTGTGTGCGTGTCTGTACCTGTGTGTCTGTGTGTCTGTGCGTGTCTGTGTGTCTGTGCGTGTCTCTGCGTGTCTGTCCGTGTCTGTGTGTCTGTGTGTCTGTGCGTGTCTGTGTGTGTGAGTGTCTGTGAGTGTCTGTGCGTGTCTGTGCGTGTCTGTGTGTGTCTGTATGTGTCTGTGTGTCTGTGCGTGTCTGTGTCTGTGCGTGTCTGTGCGTGTCTGTGTGTGTGTCTGTATGTGTCTGTGTGTCTGTGCGTGTCTCTGTGTGTGAGTGTCTGTGCGTGTCTCTGCGTGTCTGTGCGTGTCTCTGTGTGTCTGTGCGTGTGTCTGTGCTGTCTGTGCGTGTCTCTGTGCGTGTCTCTGTGTGTCTGTGCTGTCTGTGCGTGTCTCTGCGTGTCTGTGTGTGTCTGTGCGTGTCCGTGTCCCTGCGTCTCCCCGTCTGCGTCTCTGTGCTCCGGCCAAAAACACAAAAAAACAAAACCGCCACACCTCTCTCCCCCGCCCCTACCCACACCTCCCCGTGGTGCCGGATGGGCAACAGTGCCGTGGAGTGGGGCGAGGGACAACTCGGATTGGCCTCTTCCCTGGACTGGGTGTGTGAGGGCGGGGATGGGCTGGTCCACCCCTCGCACCTTCAATCAACTTTCATCAGCTAGCTGAGACCAGGCCACCTTGGGTTTGAATGGGATCCTGGGTGTACACCCACCACCGGAGCGGAAGAACGGCAGGGCGCATCTTACAGATGACTAGTCGATGGTCAAAGGGCAGATCAGCTCCCACGGTAGGTCCTGGTGTCAAGGACATGGGCTCGCATCCGGCCGGTCCGTCGCTACGTAGTCCAGCAGATGTTCTTGCTTGGACCCGGCATGCATCCATGATGTTGTGTGGATGCGCCGATGCCGGAACAGCGTGTTGGTAATTACAAGCCCATGGGCTGCACAAAAAATCTAGCAGCCTCCTGCCGTTGTTATTGAGCTGATCTGGCCCATGCCCTCCAATCACTCCAGACCAGGTGCCAGTATCATGACCGACTCAGGCATTGAAGTCACCCAACAAGATGACTCTATCCCGAGGGGCCACTTTAGCCAGCACCTGTGACAGGAGGTCATAGAAGGCATCCGACTCATCGGCCTTGCCTGCATCCCTCCACGGATGTTCGTCTTCGGCGGGGGCATAAGTAACCACGACCACCACTCCTCGCCTCCGGTTGATGGGAAGGCGAGCCCAAAGTAGCCTGGGGCTTACAGCTTCCCACACCTCACCACCACGCTCCCACGCCCCCTTCATTCTTTTGTTCAAGAGCCACTCCCTGTTGTTTGGCAGTCTCCTGCCCCGAGTAGAGGACTGTGCATCCCAGGACCCCATTCCGACCTAAGGTGGCCTGGTTTCAGCAAGCTGATGAAATCTGCGAGCGAGAATTTCATCATCGCTTGCGGCTGGGATTGGCATCGTCCCCGACTCCTCCTGATGTCGAGGGTAAATGGGCGAGGTTTAGGACTGTGACTCATGCAGCTGCAATGGCTGCTTTGGGTACCCGGTCCAGACCTCCCCAGAGACCCTGGCTGACAGAGGTGTTCAGGCTGGCTGAGAAAAAGCGACAGGCCCACTGTCATCGGCTACAGAATCCCACGTCAGAGAATGAGGAGGCTTACCGCAGCCTTCGCTCGGAGGTTCGGAGAGCCGTGAGGCGCTGCAAGGATGGGTGGTGGTCGCGGGTTGCTGAGGAGATGGAGTCTGCCTCAGTGGCCCGTGATCACAAATCTCTATTTAACTCCATCAAAAAAGTAACCTGCAGCACCACACCTATTACCATCATTAGGGGAAAAACGGTGACCCAATCTCCCACCCCCAGGAACAGGTTTGCAGATTTGCTGAGCATTTCTGTGAGGTCCTGGGGGAGGGGAAATCCCTCAGCCAGGAAAACATTGTGGCACAAAGTGGGGATGACCCTGCTGAGGCTGCGGTGCCTCAAATATTGGAAGAAGTCACCCCCTGTGAGTGGCTGGCTGAGATGCCATCTGTTGAGGAAGTACTGAGGGCGATCCGGAGTCTGAGACCAGGAAAGGCAGCGGGCAGAGATGATCTCCCAAGCGAAATGCTGAGGGAGGGTGGCGTTTGTGCACAGACTGCCCTACATGACATCATAACAGTCTGGACCACTGGACGGGTTCCGCAGGATTGGAAGGATGCCCTGGTGGTCCCCCTCTTTAAGAAGGGGAACCGCACAGACTGTAACAACTACAGGGGCATCTCACTCCTCAGTGTGCCGGGAAAGGTCCTGGCAAGGATTATTCAACATCGCCTTGCCAGGCATGCTGAGGAGAGGCTTGCGGAGCCCCAATGCGGTTTCAGGAAAGGGCAGTCCTGCACAGATGCCATATTTTCTGTCCGTCTGCTACAGCAGAAGTGTAGGGAATTCCAACAAGACCAACATCTCTGCTTTATTGACCTGATCAAGGCCTATGATACCATCAGTAGGCCTGGGCTCTGGGTTGTTCTTCGTGCTTTTGGAGTCCCTGACCCTCTGCTCACGATCATTAAGGACCTTCATGATGGTGAGCGGGCCCAGGTAAAACTACGTGGCCGGGAGTCAGAGCCATTCCCTGTACACCTTGGGGTGCAACAGGGATGTCCTCTGGCTCCCACATTATTTAACATCTATTCTGACCACGTAGTTCGTGAAGCCTTCAATAGCTGTACCGGGGGAATCTCCATCTGGTACAGATATAATGGGAGGCTGATCGATGCCCGGGTGCGGTCAAGGGATGGCTCCCTATTGGTCAACCACGTTATTTATGCCGATAATCTGGTAATTACTGCTCACTCAGAGGAGTTGGAGACGCTGCTGCTGAGACTGGAGCGTGCCACTAAGAGATGGGGCCTTACCATCAGCCCCACCAAAACTAAGCACCTGCCTGGGTATTTTGTACCATCGGACACTCCACCCCCACAACTCCCAATCGGTGATGGGGCAGTTGTGGAGAGAGTGGAGAGTTTTCCATACCTGGGCAGTGTGCTTATGACCGGCTCCGGTTTAACAGCAGAGGTCTCACTCCTAATCAGTCGAGCGGCAATAACTTTCCATCGGTTGCATAACGCCGTGTGGAAGCTACCTGGTCTGTCGCTCCGCACGAAGCTTCAGGTCTTCTCGGCCACGGTCATTCCCTCCCTTCTCTACGCTTGCGAAACATAGACCCCCCTAATGGAACATCTTCGCCGGTTAGAAACATTTAGGCTGGCCTGCCTACGATCAATCCTGGGTTTAACCAGACTGGATTGTGTGAGAAGCTCACAAATCCTTGAAAGATCTGGGCAGGGTCCCATCGGTGAGCTCCTCCGGCAGGCAAGGCTGCGTTGGCTGGGTCATGTAGCCCGCATGCCCAGCCACCGCATGCCGAAACTGCTTTTGTTCGGCCTGATAGAGGGGGCTAAGCGGGTGCGGCATGGGCTAGAGAAGAGATGGAGTGATGTGGTACAGGAGGACGTGGAGCTGAGTGGACTTGCCGATGACTGGTACCAGCGGTGTCAAGATCGGCCTCTGTGGAGGAGGCTCGTGAGGATGCTACTGGGCAGTTGGAGGCAGTCGCCCTCCAACAACAACGGAGGGCGGAGGAGCGACGCTCACAACAATGAGCGGAGCGCCGGGTGGCTAAAGCACAGCGGGTTGGCACAGTAGGGGGCACAGGTGGTGCATCAGCCAGTCGTCTCAGTCAGTCGACCCGTGGCACCTGGGTCTACCCCGTGACCTCCTGCCAGCGGGCGTTCGAACTTCACGTGGCCTCAGGGTGCACATAGCCTGGCACAAGCGTCGTGGTGACGTCACCGCCACTTAGTGGCGAATGGCGGTTGTTGTAGTGTGTCTGTGTGTGTGTCTGTGTCTGTGTGTCTCTGTGTGTCTCTGTGTGTCTGTGTGTGTCACTGTGTGTGTGTCACTGTGTGTGTGTGTCTCTGTGTGTGTGTGTCTCTGTGTGTGTGTGTGTCTCTGTGTGTGTGTGTCTCTGTGTGTGTCTCTGTGTGTGTCTCTGTCTGTGGGTGAATCAACGACTTAAGTAATGAGAGCCCACCCTTCACACCGTGGTGGTGGTGGTTGTTGTTATATCATCACCATCGTCATCGTCATCATCATCCAAATGCCATTGCCCCCAACACCCTTTGATATAAAATCGACAATCCTACCGAGGCTAAAACCACCTCCAACAAAACGAACTCACTGCAAGACCTATACCTTGACCGATCAACTGATCAACCGATCGACTGTCCGACCGATCGATCGATCAATTGATCGATCGATTGACTATACGACTGATCGACTGACCGACCGATTGACCGACCCATCGATCAATCGGCCAACTGACCAATTAACCGACCGCTCGATCAATTAACCATCTCACGTACCACCGCTACTTGGAAATCGTCGACCGATCGATCAGTCGACCAACCGACTGATCGATCAGTCGACCGACTAACCGACTGGTCAGTCAGCCGACTAACCGACTGGTCAGTCAGCCGACTAACCGACTGGTCAGTCGACCGACGAACCGACTGGTCAGTCAGCCGACTAACCGACTGGTCAGTCAGCCGACTAACCAACTGGTCAGTCGACCGACTGGTCAGTCAACCGACTGGTCAGTCAGCCGACTAACCGACTGGTCAGTCAACCGACCAACCGACTGGTCAGTCAGCCGACTAACCGACTGGTCAGTCAACCGACTAACCGACTGGTCAGTCAACCGACTGGTCAGTCAACCAACTAACCGATTGGTCAGTCAGCCGACCAACCGACTGGTCAGTCAACCGACTAACCGACTGGTCAGTCAACCGACTGGTCAGTCAACCGACTAACCGATTGGTCAGTCAGCCGACCAACCGACTGGTCAGTCAGCCGACTAACCGACTGGTCAGTCAACCGACTGGTCAGTCAACCGACTAACCGATTGGTCAGTCAGCCGACTAACCGACTGGTCAGTCAACCGACTGGTCAGTCAGCCGACTAACCGACTGGTCAGTCAGCTGACTAACCGATTGGTCAGTCAGCTGACTAACCGATTGGTCAGTCAGCCGACTAACCGACTGGTCAGTCGAC
>NC_133747.1:5071332-5078832 GCF_048934315.1 Petromyzon marinus | reverse complement strand
TAATGTATAATAAAGTATAACAATGTATAAGAAAGTATAATAATGTATAATAATGTATAATAAAGTATAATAATGTATAATAAAGTATAATAATGTATAATAAAGTATAACAATGTGTAATAAATTATAACAATGTATAATAAAGTATAACAATGTATAATAAAGTATAATAATGTATAATAAAGTATAATAATGTATAATAAAGTATAATAATGTATAATAAAGTATAACAATGTATAATAAAGTATAATAAAGTATAACAATGTATAATAAAGTATAACAATGTATAATAAAGTATAATAATGTATAACAATGTATAATAATGTATAATAAAGTATAACAATGTATAATAAAGTATAATAAAGTATAACAATGTATAATAAAGTATAATAATGTATAATAAAGTATAACAATGTATAATAATGTATAATAAAGTATAATTATGTTTAACAAAGTATAATAAAGTAAACATCTCGTAACGTCAAGGTTTTTCGCGGCGATTTGTTTGAGGAAGCAAATAGCAAAAAAATAAAATTTGATTTAAAAAAAAATAAAAAAATAAAAATTGGAGGTTGTGGGGGTGGGGGGTAGAGGGGGAGGGGGATGTTGTTCAGGCGTTCCAGGTGAAATTTACACGATGGGAAATAATAATAATAGCGGTGATGGTGGTGGTGGTGATGGTGATGGTGGTGATGGTGGTGGTGATGGTGATGATGTGGATGTTGATTAACAACATCGTCATCGTCGGAAGAGATGCGGGAGAGAGAGACACGGGGGGAGAGAGACACGGGGAGAGAGAGACACGGGGAGAGAGACACGGGGAGAGAGACACGGGGAGAGACACGGGGAGAGATACGGGGAGAGACACGGGGAGAGACACGGGGAGAGAGAGACGGGGAGAGAGACACGGGGAGAGACACGGGGAGAGACACGGGGAGAGACACGGGGAGAGACACGGGGAGAGAGACACGGGGAGAGAGAGAGACACGGGGAGAGAGACACGGGGAGAGAGAGACACGGGGAGAGAGAGACACGGGGAGAGAGAGATACACGGGGAGAGAGAGAGACACGGGGAGAGAGAGACAGGGAGAGAGACACGGGGAGAGAGACACGGGGAGAGAGACGGGGAGAGACACGGGGAGAGAGACACGGGGAGAGAGACACGGGGAGAGAGACGGGGAGAGACACGGGGAGAGAGACACGGGGAGAGAGAGAGACACGGGGAGAGAGACGGGGAGAGACACGGGGAGAGACACGGGGAGAGAGACACAGGGAGACACGGGGAGAGAGACGGGGAGAGACACGGGGAGAGACACGGGGAGAGACACGGGGAGAGAGACGGGGAGACACACGGGGAGACACGGGGAGAGAGACGGGGAGAGACACGGGGAGAGACACGGGGAGAGAGACGGGGAGAGACGCACGGGGAGACACGGGGAGAGAGACACGGGGAGAGAGAGAGACACGGGGAGAGAGACGGGGAGAGACACGGGGAGAGAGACACGGGGAGAGAGACACGGGGAGAGAGACGGGGAGAGACACGGGGAGAGACACGGGGAGAGAGACACGGGGAGAGAGACGGGGAGAGACACGGGGAGAGACACGGGGAGAGACACGGGGAGAGACACGGGGAGAGACACGGGGAGAGAGACGGGGAGACACACGGGGAGACACGGGGAGAGAGACGGGGAGAGACACGGGGAGAGACACGGGGAGAGACACGGGGAGAGAGACGGGGAGAGACACGGGGAGAGACGCACGGGGAGACACGGGGAGAGAGACACGGGGAGAGAGACGGGGAGAGACACGGGGAGAGAGACACGGGGAGAGAGACACACGGGGAGAGAGACGGGGAGAGACACGGGGAGAGAGACACGGGGAGACACGGGGAGAGAGACGGGGAGAGACACGGGGAGAGACGCACGGGGAGACACGGGGAGAGAGAGAGACATGGGGAGAGACACGGGGAGAGAGAGAGACACGGGGAGAGACACGGGGAGAGAGAGACACGGGGGGGAGGGAGAGACACGGGGGGAGAGACACGGGGGGAGAGACACGGGGGAGACACGGGGGGGAGGGGGAGACACGGAGACACGGGGGGGAGAGACACGGGGGGAGAGACACGGGGGGAGAGACACGGGGGGAGAGACACGGGGGAGACACGGGGGGGAGACACGGGGGGAGAGAGACACGGGGGGAGAGAGACACGGGGGGAGAGAGACATGGGGGGAGAGAGACACGGGGAGAGACACGGGGGGGAGACACGGGGGGAGAGAGACACGGGGGGAGAGAGACATGGGGGGGAGACACGGGGGGAGAGAGACACGGGGGGGAGGGAGAGACACGGAGACACGGGGGGAGACACGGGAGGAGAGACACGGGGAGAGACACGGGAGGAGAGACACGGGGAGAGACACGGGGGGGAGGGAGAGACACGGGGGGGACACGGGGGGAGACACGGGGGGAGACACGGGGGGAGGGGGAGACACGGGGAGAGACACGGGGGGAGAGACACGGGGGAGACACGGGGGGAGGGGGAGACACGGGGGGGACACGGGGGGAGACACGGGGGGAGACACGGGGGGAGGGGGAGACACGGGGAGAGACACGGGGGAGACACGGGGGGAGGGGGAGACACGGGGAGAGACACGGGGGGGACAAACTCATTAGAAATGGTTTATGCGCATGCAAGAAAAAATAACAGGCATAATAAACAAAAACTGAACTTAAATGTACAGAGCACACTTACACACTTACACACACACTTACACACTTACACACACACTTACACACTTACACACACACACTTACACACGTACACACTTACACACACGTTACACACACACACGTCACACACACACACATACGTTACACACACACGTTACACACATGTTACACACACACACACACACTTACACACTTACACACACACGTTACACACACACATGCAACACACTTACACATACACACTTACACACACGTTACACACTTACACACACACACGTTACACACACATGTTACACACTTACACACACACACGTTACACACACACACGTTACACACACACGTTACACACTTACACACACGCAACACACTTACACACACACTTACACACACGTTACACACTTACACACACACACGTTACACACTTACACACACGTTACACACTTACACACTTACACACACATACACACACACATACACACGTTACACACACGTTACACACACTTACACACACACACGTTACACACACACATGTAACACACTTACACACACACACTTACACACACACACGTAACACACACGTTACACACTTACACACACACACTTACACACGTTACACACTTACACACACGTAACACACACATACACACGTTACACACGTTACACACACACACGTTACACACTTACATACACACATACACACTTACACACACACACACACGTTACACACACACACACACAGTTACACACACACACACAGTTACACACACACACACAGTTACACACACACACACAGTTACACACACACAGTTACACACACACACACACAGTTACACACACACAGAGTTACACACACACACACAGTTACACACACACACACAGTTACACACACACACACAGTTACACACACACACACAGTTACACACACACACACAGTTACACACACACACACAGTTACACACACACACACACAGTTACACACACAGTTACACACACACACACACAGTTACACACACACACACAGTTACACACACAGTTACACACACACACACACAGTTACACACACACACACAGTTACACATACACAGTGACACACACACACAGTTACATACACACAGTTACACACACACACACACAGTTACATACACACATACACACTTACACACACACACATTACACACACTTACACACACACACGTTACACACTTACACACACACACGTTACACACTTACACACACACACGTTACACACTTACACACACACACGTTACACACACACGTTACACACTTACACACACACACGCAACACACTTACACACACGTTACACACTTACACACACACACGTTACACACTTACACACACACGTTACACACTTACACACTTACACACACACGTTACACACTTACACACACACACACGTTACACACTTACACACATACACACACACGTTACACACTTACACACACACACGTTACACACTTACACACACACACGTTACACACTTACACACACACGTTACACACTTACACACACACACACGTTACACACTTACACACATACACACTTACACACACACACGTTACACACTTACACACACACACGTTACACACTTACACACACGTTACACACACACACACATACACTTGCACACACACTTACACACGTTACACACTTACACACACACACGTCTCACACACACACGTTACACACTTACACACATACACACATACACACTTACACACACACGTTACACACACACACACAGTTACACACACACACACAGTTACACACACACACACAGTTACACACACACAGCTACACACACACACACAGTTACACACACACACAGTTACACACACACAATTACACACACACACAGTTACACACACACACAGTTACACACACACACAGTTACACACACACAGTTACACACACACACAGTTACACACACACACAGTTACACACACACAGTTACACACACACAGTTACACACACACACACACGTTACACACACTTACACACACGTTACACACACTTACACACACATTACACACACACACACGTTACACACACACACGTGTAGCCTTAACAGGCTGTAAGGGCAATTAGCGAGTAGCAGAACCTATTAAGGCAATGTGTGTGTGTGTCTGTGTGTGTGTGTGTGTATGTGTGTGTCACTGTGTGTGTGTGTCACTGTGTGTGACACTGTGTGTGTGTCACTGTGTGTGTCTGTGTGTGTGTGTGTATGTGTGTGTCACTGTGTGTGACACTGTGTGTGTGTCACTGTGTGTGTCACTGTGTGTGTCACTGTGTGTGTGTGTGTCACTGTGTGTGTGTGTCACTGTGTGTGTTTCACTGTGTGTGTGTCACTGTGTGTGTCTGTGTCACTGTGTGTGTGTGTCACTGTGTGTGTGTGTCACTGTGTCTGTGTGTGTGTCACTGTGTGTGTGTCACTGTGTGTGTGTGTCACTGTGTGTGTGTGTGTCACTGTGTGTGTGTGTGTCACTGTGTGTGTTACTGTGTGTGTGTGTGTCACTGTGTGTGTGTATCTCTGTGTCACAGCCTCACTCATCAATAGTAGCGCTCACGTACGTACACGTGTGTCAGTGTGTGTGTGTCAGTGTGTGTGTGTGTGTGTCACTGTGTGTGTCACTGTGTGTGTGTCACTGTGTGTGTGTCACTGTGTGTGTGTGTGTCACTGTGTGTGTCACTGTGTGTGTGTCACTGTGTGTGTGTCACTGTGTGTGTGTGTGTCAGTGTGTGTGTCACTGTGTGTGTGTGTGTCACTGTGTGTGTGTGTGTCACTGTGTGTGTGTGTCACTGTGTGTGTGTGTCACTGTGTGTGTGTGTGTCACTGTGTGTGTGTGTCACTGTGTGTGTGTGTGTCACTGTGTGTGTCACTGTGTGTGTGTGTCACTGTGTGTGTCACTGTGTGTGTGTGTCACTGTGTGTGTGTCACTGTGTGTGTGTGTGTCAGTGTGTGTGTCACTGTGTGTGTGTGTGTCACTGTGTGTGTGTGTGTCACTGTGTGTGTGTGTCACTGTGTGTGTGTGTCACTGTGTGTGTGTGTGTCACTGTGTGTGTGTGTCACTGTGTGTGTGTGTGTCACTGTGTGTGTCACTGTGTGTGTGTGTCACTGTGTGTGTCACTGTGTGTGTGTGTCACTGTGTGTGTGTGTGTCACTGTGTGTGTGTGTCACTGTGTGTGTGTGTCACTGTGTGTGTGTGTCACTGTGTGTGTGTGTGTCACTGTGTGTGTGTGTCACTGTGTGTGTGTGTCACTGTGTGTGTGTGTCTGTGTGTGTGTGTGTCACTGTGTGTGTGACACACTGTGTGTGTGTGTCACTGTGTGTGTCACTGTGTGTGTCACTGTGTGTGTCCGTACCGGTGACACGGACGGTGACACTTGCACGGCCACTCCCCACGTGGTTCAGGGCTAGACAGGAGTAGTGTGTGTGTGTGTGTGTCACTGTGTGTATGTGTGTGTGTGTCACTGTGTGTGTGTGTGTGTGTCACTGTGTGTGTGTGTGTCACTGTGTGTGTGTGTCACTGTGTGTGTGTGTGTGTCACTGTGTGTGTGTGTGTGTCACTGTGTGTGTGTCACTGTGTGTGTCACTGTGTGTGTGTCACTGTGTCTGTACCGGTGACACGGACAGTGACACTTGCACGGCCACTCCCCACGTGGTTCAGGGCTAGACAGGAGTAGTGTGTGTGTGTGTGTGTCACTGTGTGTGTGTGTCACTGTGTGTGTGTCACTGTGTGTGTGTGTCACTGTGTGTGTGTCACTGTGTGTGTGTGTGTGTCACTGTGTGTGTGTGTCACTGTGTGTGTGTGTGTCACTGTGTGTGTGTGTCACTGTGTGTGTGTGTGTCTGTGTGTGTGTGTGTCACTGTGTGTGTGTGTCACTGTGTGTGTGTGTCACTGTGTCCGTACCGGTGACACGGACAGTGACACTTGCACGGCCACTCCCCACGTGGTTCAGGGCTAGACAGGAGTAGTCGCCGGACAAGTCCGGCCTCAGAGGCGGAAAGCGGAGAGACGCGTTGTCCGTGTCCAGGCCCAGAGCGGACAGGGAGACGTTGTCCCTACATAGACAGAGAGACACACACAGACATGTAGACACACACAGAGAGACACACACACAGAGAGACACACACACACAGACATGTAGACACACACACAGAGACGCGTTGTCCGTGTCCAGGCCCAGAGCGGACAGGGAGACGTTGTCCCTACGTAGACACACACAGAGAGACACATGTAGACACACACACAGAGACACACACACAGAGACACACACACAGAGACACACACACAGAGACACGTTGTCCGTGTCCAGGCCCAGCGAGGACAGAGAGACGTTGTCCCTACATAGACACACACAGAGAGAGACACACACACAGAGAGACACACACACAGAGAGACACACACACAGACACACATGTAGACACACACACACACAGAGACACGTTGTCCGTGTCCAGACCCAGAGCGGACAGGGAGACGTTGTCCCTACATAGACACACACAGAGAGACACACACAGACATGTAGACACACACACAGAGACACACACACAGACACACACACAGAGAGACACACAGAGACACATGTAGACACACACACAGAGACGCGTTGTCCGTGTCCAGGCCCAGCGAGGACAGGGAGACGTTGTCCCTACATAGACACACACAGAGAGACACACACACAGAGACACACATGTAGACACACACACAGAGACACGTTGTCCGTGTCCAGGCCCAGAGCGGACAGAGAGA
>NC_133747.1:4986657-5071232 GCF_048934315.1 Petromyzon marinus | reverse complement strand
TAGTGTAGTGTATAGTGTATTAGTGTATAGTGGTGTAGTGTAGTAGTGTATAGTGTAGTGGTGTATAGTGTAGTAATGTATAGTGTAGTAGTGTATAGTGTAGTAGTGTATAGTGTAGTAGTGTATAGTGTAGTAGTGTATAGTGTAGTAGCGTATAGTGTAGTAGCGTATAGTGTAGTGTATAGTGTAGTGTAGTAGTGTATAGTGTAGTAGTGTATAGTGTAGTAGTATATAGTGTAGTGTATAGTGTAGTAGTGTATAGTGTAGTAGTGTATAGTGTAGTAGTGTATAGTGTAGTAGTGTAGTAGTGTATAGTGTAGTAGTGTATAGTGTAGTAGTGTATAGTGTAGTAGTGTGTAGTGTAGTGTATAGTGTAGTAGTGTGTAGTGTAGTAGTGTATAGTGTAGTAGTGTATAGTGTAGTGTATAGTGTAGTAGTGTATGGTGTAGTGTATAGTGTAGTGTATAGTGTAGTAGTGTATAGTGTAGTGTATAGTGTAGTAGTGTAGTGTATAGTGTAGTAGTGTATAGTGTAGTAGTGTATAGTTTAGTAGTGTATAGTGTAGTGTATAGTGTAGTGTATAGTGTAGTAGTGTATAGTGTAGTGTAGTAGTGTATAGTGTAGTGTATATTGTAGTAGTGTATAGTGTAGTGTATAGTGTAGTAGTGTATAGTGTAGTGTAGTAGTGTAGTAGTGCATAGTGTAGTGTAGTAGTGTATAGTGTAGTGTATAGTGTAGTAGTGTATGGTGTAGTAGTGTATAGTGTAGTGTAGTAGTGTAGTTGTGTATAGTGTAGTAGGGTATAGTGTAGTAGTGTATAGTGTAGTAGTGTATAGTGTAGTAGTGTATAGTGTAGTAGTGTATAGTGTAAAGTGTAGTGTAGTATTGTATAGTGTAGTAGTGTATAGTGTAGTAGTGTATATTGCGGTAGTGTATAGTGTAGTAGTGTATAGTGTAGTGTAGTAGTGTATAGTGTTGTAGTGTATTGTGTAGTAGTGTATAGTGTAGTTTAGTAGTGTATAGTGTAATAGTGTATAGTGTAGTAGTGTATAGTGCGGTAGTGTATAGTGTAGTAGTGTATAGTGTAGTGTAGTAGTGTATAGTGTAGTGTAGTAGTGTAGTAGTTTATAGTGTAGTGTAGTAGTGTATAGTGTAGTGTATAGTGTAGTAGTGTATGGTGTAGTAGTGTATAGTGTAGTGTAGTAGTGTAGTTGTGTATAGTGTAGTAGTGTATAGTGTAGTAGTGTATAGTGTAGTAGTGTATAGTGTAAAGTGTAGTGTAGTATTGTATAGTGTAGTAGTGTATAGTGTAGTAGTGTATAGTGTAGTTTAGTAGTGTATAGTGTAGTAGTGTATAGTGTAGTAGTGTATAGTGCGGTAGTGTATAGTGTAGTAGTGTAGTAGTGTGTAGTGTAGTAGTGTATAGTGTAGTGTATAGTGTAGTAGTGTATAGTGTAGTAGTGTATAGTATAGTGTAGTGTATAGTGTAGTAGTGTATAGTGTAGTAGTGTATAGTGTAGTAGTGTATAGTGCAGTGTAGTATTGTATAGTGTAGTAGTGTATAGTGTAGTAGTGTATAGTGTAGTAGTGTATAATGTAGTATTGTATAGTGTAGTAGTGTAGTGTATAGTGTAGTAGTGTATAGTGTAGTGTATAGTGTAGTAGTGTATAGTGTAGTAGTGTATAGTGTAGTAGTGTATAGTGTAGTAGTGTATAGTGTAGTGTATAGTGTAGTAGTGTATAGTGTAGTGTATAGTGTAGTAGTGTATAGTGTAGTGTATAGTGTAGTAGTGTATAGTGTATTGTATAGTGTAGTAGTGTATAGTGTAGTGTATAGTGTAGTAGTGTATAGTGTAGTGTAGCAGTGTATAGTGTATAGTGTAGTAGTGTATAGTGTAGTAGTGTATAGTGTAATAGTGTATAGTGTAGTAGTGTATAGTGTAGTAGTGTAGTAGTGTAGTGTAGTAGTGTATTGTGTAGTGTATAGTGTAGTAGTGTATAGTGTAGTAGTGTATAGTGTAGTGTATAGTGTAGTAGTGTATAGTGTAGTGTATAGTGTAGTAGTGTATAGTGTATGTGTATAGTGTAGTAGTGTATAGTGTAATGTATAGTGTAGTAGTGTATAGTGTATTGTATAGTGTAGTAGTGTATAGTGTAGTGTATAGTGTAGTAGTGTATAGTGTAGTGTGTGTAGCAGTGTATAGTGTAGTAGTGTATAGTGTAGTAGTGTATAGTGTAGTAGTGTATAGTGTAGTAGTGTATAGTGTAGTAGTGTAGTAGTGTATAGTGTAGTAGTGTATAGTGTAGTAGTGTATAGTGTAGTAGTGTGTAGTGTAGTGTATAGTGTAGTAGTGTGTAGTGTAGTAGTGTATAGTGTAGTAGTGTATAGTGTAGTGTATAGTGTAGTAGTGTATGGTGTAGTGTATAGTGTAGTGTATAGTGTAGTAGTGTATAGTGTAGTGTATAGTGTAGTAGTGTAGTGTATAGTGTAGTAGTGTATAGTGTAGTAGTGTATAGTTTAGTAGTGTATAGTGTAGTGTATAGTGTAGTGTATAGTGTAGTAGTGTATAGTGTAGTGTGTAGTGTAGTAGTGTATAGTGTAGTGTATATTGTAGTAGTGTATAGTGTAGTGTATAGTGTAGTAGTGTATAGTGTAGTGTAGTAGTGTAGTAGTGCATAGTGTAGTGTAGTAGTGTATAGTGTAGTGTATAGTGTAGTAGTGTATGGTGTAGTAGTGTATTAGTGTAGTGTAGTAGTGTAGTTGTGTATAGTGTAGTAGGGTATAGTGTAGTAGTGTATAGTGTAGTAGTGTATAGTGTAGTAGTGTATAGTGTAGTAGTGTATAGTGTAAAGTGTAGTGTAGTATTGTATAGTGTAGTAGTGTATAGTGTAGTAGTGTATATTGCGGTAGTGTATAGTGTAGTAGTGTATAGTGTAGTGTAGTAGTGTATAGTGTTGTAGTGTATTGTGTAGTAGTGTATAGTGTAGTTTAGTAGTGTATAGTGTAATAGTGTATAGTGTAGTAGTGTATAGTGCGGTAGTGTATAGTGTAGTAGTGTATAGTGTAGTGTAGTAGTGTATAGTGTAGTGTAGTAGTGTAGTAGTTTATAGTGTAGTGTAGTAGTGTATAGTGTAGTGTATAGTGTAGTAGTGTATGGTGTAGTAGTGTATAGTGTAGTGTAGTAGTGTAGTTGTGTATAGTGTAGTAGTGTATAGTGTAGTAGTGTATAGTGTAGTAGTGTATAGTGTAAAGTGTAGTGTAGTATTGTATAGTGTAGTAGTGTATAGTGTAGTAGTGTATAGTGTAGTTTAGTAGTGTATAGTGTAGTAGTGTATAGTGTAGTAGTGTATAGTGCGGTAGTGTATAGTGTAGTAGTGTAGTAGTGTGTAGTGTAGTAGTGTATAGTGTAGTGTATAGTGTAGTAGTGTATAGTGTAGTAGTGTATAGTATAGTGTAGTGTATAGTGTAGTAGTGTATAGTGTAGTAGTGTATAGTGTAGTAGTGTATAGTGCAGTGTAGTATTGTATAGTGTAGTAGTGTATAGTGTAGTAGTGTATAGTGTAGTAGTGTATAATGTAGTATTGTATAGTGTAGTAGTGTAGTGTATAGTGTAGTAGTGTATAGTGTAGTGTATAGTGTAGTAGTGTATAGTGTAGTAGTGTATAGTGTAGTAGTGTATAGTGTAGTAGTGTATAGTGTAGTGTATAGTGTAGTAGTGTATAGTGTAGTGTATAGTGTAGTAGTGTATAGTGTAGTGTATAGTGTAGTAGTGTATAGTGTATTGTATAGTGTAGTAGTGTATAGTGTAGTGTATAGTGTAGTAGTGTATAGTGTAGTGTAGCAGTGTATAGTGTATAGTGTAGTAGTGTATAGTGTAGTAGTGTATAGTGTAATAGTGTATAGTGTAGTAGTGTATAGTGTAGTAGTGTAGTAGTGTAGTGTAGTAGTGTATTGTGTAGTGTATAGTGTAGTAGTGTATAGTGTAGTAGTGTATAGTGTAGTGTATAGTGTAGTAGTGTATAGTGTAGTGTATAGTGTAGTAGTGTATAGTGTAGTGTATAGTGTAGTAGTGTATAGTGTAATGTATAGTGTAGTAGTGTATAGTGTATTGTATAGTGTAGTAGTGTATAGTGTAGTGTATAGTGTAGTAGTGTATAGTGTAGTGTAGCAGTGTATAGTGTAGTAGTGTATAGTGTAGTAGTGTATAGTGTAGTAGTGTATAGTGTAGTAGTGTATAGTGTAGTAGTGTAGTAGTGTATAGTGTAGTAGTGTATAGTGTAGTAGTGTATAGTGTAGTAGTGTGTAGTGTAGTGTATAGTGTAGTAGTGTGTAGTGTAGTAGTGTATAGTGTAGTAGTGTATAGTGTAGTGTATAGTGTAGTAGTGTATGGTGTAGTGTATAGTGTAGTGTATAGTGTAGTAGTGTATAGTGTAGTGTATAGTGTAGTAGTGTAGTGTATAGTGTAGTAGTGTATAGTGTAGTAGTGTATAGTTTAGTAGTGTATAGTGTAGTGTATAGTGTAGTGTATAGTGTAGTAGTGTATAGTGTAGTGTGTAGTGTAGTAGTGTATAGTGTAGTGTATATTGTAGTAGTGTATAGTGTAGTGTATAGTGTAGTAGTGTATAGTGTAGTGTAGTAGTGTAGTAGTGCATAGTGTAGTGTAGTAGTGTATAGTGTAGTGTATAGTGTAGTAGTGTATGGTGTAGTAGTGTATAGTGTAGTGTAGTAGTGTAGTTGTGTATAGTGTAGTAGGGTATAGTGTAGTAGTGTATAGTGTAGTAGTGTATAGTGTAGTAGTGTATAGTGTAGTAGTGTATAGTGTAAAGTGTAGTGTAGTATTGTATAGTGTAGTAGTGTATAGTGTAGTAGTGTATATTGCGGTAGTGTATAGTGTAGTAGTGTATAGTGTAGTGTAGTAGTGTATAGTGTTGTAGTGTATTGTGTAGTAGTGTATAGTGTAGTTTAGTAGTGTATAGTGTAATAGTGTATAGTGTAGTAGTGTATAGTGCGGTAGTGTATAGTGTAGTAGTGTATAGTGTAGTGTAGTAGTGTATAGTGTAGTGTAGTAGTGTAGTAGTTTATAGTGTAGTGTAGTAGTGTATAGTGTAGTGTATAGTGTAGTAGTGTATGGTGTAGTAGTGTATAGTGTAGTGTAGTAGTGTAGTTGTGTATAGTGTAGTAGTGTATAGTGTAGTAGTGTATAGTGTAGTAGTGTATAGTGTAAAGTGTAGTGTAGTATTGTATAGTGTAGTAGTGTATAGTGTAGTAGTGTATAGTGTAGTTTAGTAGTGTATAGTGTAGTAGTGTATAGTGTAGTAGTGTATAGTGCGGTAGTGTATAGTGTAGTAGTGTAGTAGTGTGTAGTGTAGTAGTGTATAGTGTAGTGTATAGTGTAGTAGTGTATAGTGTAGTAGTGTATAGTATAGTGTAGTGTATAGTGTAGTAGTGTATAGTGTAGTAGTGTATAGTGTAGTAGTGTATAGTGCAGTGTAGTATTGTATAGTGTAGTAGTGTATAGTGTAGTAGTGTATAGTGTAGTAGTGTATAATGTAGTATTGTATAGTGTAGTAGTGTAGTGTATAGTGTAGTAGTGTATAGTGTAGTGTATAGTGTAGTAGTATATAGTGTATAGTGCAGTGTAGTAGTGTATGGTGTAGTAGTGTATAGTGTAGTGCATAGTGTAGTAGTGTATAGTGTAGTAGTGTATCGTGTAGTAGTGTATAGTGTAGTGTATAGTGTAGTGTAGTAGTGTATAGTGTAGTAGTGTATACTGTAGTGTAATAATGTATAGTGTAGTAGTGTATAGTGTAGTAGTGTATAGTGTGGTAGTGTATATTGTAGTAGTGTATAGTGTAGTAGTGTATAGTGTAGTAGTGTATACCGTAGTGCAATTGTGTAATAGGTATAGTGTAGTAGTGTATAGTGTAGTAGTGTATAGTGTAGTAGTGTATAGTGTAGTGTATAGTGTAGTGTAGTAGTGTATCGTGTAGTAGTGTATAGTGTAGTGTAGTGTATAGTGTAGTAGTGTATAGTGTAGTAGTGTGTAATGTAATGTATAGTAAAGTGTAGTAGTGGATAGTGTAGTAGTGTATAGTGTAGCAGTGTATAGTGTAGTGTAGTAGTGTATAGTGTAGTCTTGTATAGTGTAGTAGTGTATAGTGTAGTGTAGTAGTGTATAGTGTAGTAGTGTATAGTGTACTGTAGTAGTGTATAGTGTAGTGTAGTAGTGTATAGTGTAATAGTGTAGTAGTGTATAGTGTAGTGTAGTAGTGTATAGTGTAGTAGTGTATAGTGTAGTAGTATATAGTGTAGTAGTGTATAGTGTAGTGTAGTAGTGTATAGTGTAGTGTAGTAGTGTATAGTGTAGTCTTGTATAGTGTAGTAGTGGAGCGTATAGTAGTGTATAGTGTAATAGTGTAGTAGTGTATAGTGTAGTGTAGTAGTGTATAGTGTAGTAGTGTGTAGTGTAGTAGTGTATAGTGTAGTAGTGTGTAGTGTAGTGTAGTAGCGTATAGTGTAGTAGTGTATAGTGTAGTAGTGTATAGTGTAGTAGTGTATAGTGTAGTAGTGTATAGTGTAGTAGTGTATAGTGTAGTGTAGTAGTGTATAGTGTAGTCTTGTATAGTGTAGTAGTGGAACGTATAGTAGTGTATAGTGTAATAGTGTAGTAGTGTATAGTGTAGTGTAGTAGTGTATAGTGTAGTAGTGTATAGTGTAATGTATAGTGCAGTGTCGTAATGTATAGTGTAATGTATAGTGTAGTAGTGTATAGTGTAGTGTATAGTGTAGTGTGTAGTGAGTGAGTGGGTGAGTGAGTGAGTTGGTGAGTGAGTGAGTGGGTCTGTGAGTGGTGAATGAGTGAATGAATGAGTGAATGAGTGAGTGGGTGGGTGAGTGAGTGGTGAGTAAGTGAGTGGGTGAGTGGGTGAGTGAGTGAGTGAGTGGGTGAGTGAGTGGGTGAGTGAGTGAGTGAGTGGGTGGGTGAGTGGTGAGTGAGTGAGTCAGTGGGTGAGTGAGTGAGTGTGCGAGTGAGTGAGTGAGTGACTGAGTGAGTGGTGAGTGAGTGAGTGAGTGGGTGAGTGAGTGGGTGAGTGAGTGAGTGGGTGAGTGGGTGAGTGAGTGAGTGGGTGAGTGAGTGAGTGGGTGAGTGAGTGATGAGTGAGTGAGTGGGTCTGTGAGTGGTGAATGAGTGAATGAATGAGTGAATGAGTGAGTGTGTGGGTGAGTGAGTTGTGAGTAAGTGAGTGGGTGAGTGGGTGAGTGAGTGAGTGAGTGAGTGGGTGAGTGAGTGGGTGAGTGAGTGAGTGGGTGGGTGAGTGGTGAGTGAGTGAGTCAGTGGGTGAGTGAGTGAGTGTGCGAGTGAGTGAGTGAGTGACTGAGTGAGTGGTGAGTGAGTGAGTGGGTCAGTGAGTGGGTGAGTGAGTGGGTGAGTGGGTGAGTGAGTGAGTGGATGAGTGAGTGAGTGGGTGAGTGAGTGATGAGTGAGTGAGTGGGTGAGTGGTGAGAGAGTGGTGAGTGAGTGGTGGGTGAGTGAGTGAGTGGTGAGTGGTGAGTGAGTGAGTGGGTGAGTGAGTGGTGAGTGAGTGAGTGGGTGAGTTGGTGAGTGAGTGAGTGGGTGAGTGAGTGAGGGGTGTGTGAGTGAGTGGGTGGTGAGTGAGTGAGTGGGTGAGTTGGTGAGTGAGTGAGTGGGTGAGTGAGTGAGGGGTGTGTGAGTGAGTGGGTGGGTGAGTGAGTGAGTGGGTGAGTTGGTGAGTGAGTGAGTGGGTGAGTGAGAGAGTGGTGAGTGAGTCGTGAGTGATGGTACTCACGTTGCTGAGAATTCGCGGTCACAGTCTGCAAAGTAATGAAAAATGTTCCTCAAAGACACAGAAAAAACTCCCCCAGGTAGCCTCTAGCAGGGCTGTAGGGGCAAGTGCAGTCACACAGACACAGACAAAGCTCCCCAGGTAGCCTCTAGCAGGGCTGTAGGGGCAAGTGCAGTTACACAGACACACATACAAAGCTCCCCCAGGTAGCCTCTAGCAGGGCTGTAGGGGCAAGTGCAGTTACACAGACACACAGACAAAGCTATCCCAGGTAGCCTCTAGCAGGGCTGTAGGGGCAAGTGCAGTTACACAGACACACAGACAAAGCTACCCCAGGTAGCCTCTAGAAGGGCTGCAGGGGCAAGTGCAGTCACACAGACACAGACAAAGCTCCCCAGGTAGCCTTTAGCAGGGCAGTAGGGTCAAGTGCAGTTACACAGACACAGAGGGGGTGGGTGGCCAGCACCACGCCCGGCCGCCTTTGTCTCTCCAATTCGAGCGATGTTCACTGTAACACCACCACCACTACACCACTACCACCACTACACCACCACCACCACTACACCCACCACCACTACTACACCACCACCACCACAACACCACCACCACCACCACTACACCACCACTACACCTGCACCACTACACCACAACCACGACCACTAAGCAACCATCACCACACACTACCACTACACCACCACCACCACAACACCACCACCACCACCACTACACCACCACTACACCTCCAGCACCACTACACGACCACTACACCACCACCACTACACCACCACCACTACACCACCACCACTACACCTCCACCCAGTATACACTACGTATGGTGCGACATAATAAGCGTATACACTACACTATACACTACACTATACACTACACTATACACTACATATACACTATACACTACACTATACACTACACTATACACTACACTATACACTACACTATACACTACACTATACACTTCTACATTATACTATACACTACACTACACTATACACTACACTATACACTATACACTACACTATACACTACTACATTATACTATACACTACACTATACACTATACACTACACTATACACTACACTATACACTATACACTACACTATACACTACTACATTATACTATACACTATACACTACACTATACACTATACACTACACTATACACTACACTATACACTACACTATACACTACACTATACACTACACTATACACTACACTATACACTACACTAAACACTACACTATACACTACACTATACACTATACTATACACTACACTATACACTACACTATACACTACACTATACACTACACTATACACTACACTATACACTACACTATACACTACTACATTATACTATACACTACACTACACTATACACTACACTATACACTATACACTACACTATACACTACTACATTATACTATACACTACACTATACACTATACACTACACTATACACTATACACTACACTATACACTACACTATACACTACTACATTATACTATACACTATACACTACACTATACACTATACACTACACTATACACTACACTATACACTACACTATACACTACACTATACACTATACACTACACTATACACTACACTAAACACTACACTATACACTACACTATACACTATACTATACACTACACTATACACTACACTATACACTACACTATACACTACACTATACACTACACTATACACTACACACTACACTATACACTACACTATACACTACTACACTATACACTACACTATACACTACTTCAATATACACTACACTACACTATACACTACACTATACACTACACTATACACTACTACACTATACACTACTACACTATACACTACTACACTATACACTACACTATACACTACTACACTATACACTACTACACTATACACTACACTATACACTACTACACTATACACTACACTATACACTACTACACTATACACTACTACACTATACACTACTACACTATACACTACACTATACACTAGTACACTATACACTACTACACTATACACTACTAAACTATACACTACTACACTATACACTACTACACTATACACTACTACACTATACACTACACAGTACACTATACACTACTACACTATACACTACACTACTACACTATACACTATACACCTGGTGTAGTGTATGGTGTAGTACTGTATTGTGTAGTGTATCAGTGTATAGTGCAGTAGTGGAGTGTATCATGTAGTGTAGTAGTGTAGTAGTGTATATTGTAGTATAGTATAGTGTAGTAGTGTATAGTAGTGTATAATGTAGTAGTGTATAGTGTAGTATAGTAGTGTATAGTGTAGTGTAGTAGTGTATAGTGTAGTAGTGTATAGTGTAGTAGTGTATAGTGTAGTAGTGTATAGTGTAGTAGTGTATAGTGTAGTGTAGTAGTGTATACTGTAGTGTAGTAGTGTATAGTGTAGTAGTGTATAGTGTAGTAGTGTATAGTGTAGTAGTGTATAGTGTAGTAGTGTATAGTGTAGTAGTGTATAGTGTAGTAGTGTATAGTGTAGTGTATAGTGCAGTAGTGTATAGTGTAGTGTATAGTGTAGTAGTGTATAGTGTAGTAGTGTATAGTGTAGTAGTGTATAGTGTAGTAGTGTATAGTGTAGTAGTGTATAGTGTAGTAGTGTATAGTGTAGTAGTGTATAGTGTAGTAGTGTATAGTGTAGTAGTGTATAGTGTAGTGTAGTAGTGTATAGTATAGTGTAGTAGTGTATAGTGTAGTAGTGTATAGTGTAGTGTATAGTGTAGTATATAGTGTAGTAGTGTATTGTGTAGTGTATAGTGTAGTAGTGTATAGTGTAGTGTAGTAGTGTATAGTGTAGTAGTGTATAGTGTAGTAGTGTATAGTGTAGTAGTGTATAGTGTAGTGTAGTAGTGTATAGTATAGTGTAGTAGTGTATAGTGTAGTAGTGTATAGTGTAGTGTATAGTGTAGTGTATAGTGTAGTAGTGTATAGTGTAGTAGTGTAGTAGTGTATAGTGTAGTAGTGTGTAGTGTAGTAGTGTATAGTGTAGTAGTGTAGTAGTGTATAGTGTAGTAGTGTATAGTGTATAATGTAGTAGTGTATAGTGTAGTAGTGTATAGTGTAGTGTATAGTGTAGTAGTGTATAGTGTATAGTGTAGTAGTGTATAGTGTAGTGTATAGTGTAGTAGTGTATAGTGTAGTGTATAGTGTAGTGTATAGTGTAGTGTATAGTGTATTAGTGTATAGTGGTGTAGTGTAGTAGTGTATAGTGTAGTGGTGTATAGTGTAGTAATGTATAGTGTAGTAGTGTATAGTGTAGTAGTGTATAGTGTAGTAGTGTATAGTGTAGTAGTGTATAGTGTAGTAGCGTATAGTGTAGTAGCGTATAGTGTAGTGTATAGTGTAGTGTAGTAGTGTATAGTGTAGTAGTGTATAGTGTAGTAGTATATAGTGTAGTGTATAGTGTAGTAGTGTATAGTGTAGTAGTGTATAGTGTAGTGTATAGTGTAGTAGTGTATAGTGTAGTAGTGTATAGTGTAGTAGTGTATAGTGTAGTAGTGTATAGTGTAGTAGTGTATAGTGTAGTAGTGTATAGCGTAGTAGTGTATAGTGTAGTGTATAGTGTAGTGTAGTAGTGTATAGTGTAGTGTAGTAGTGTATAGTGTAGTATATAGTGTAGTAGTGTATAGTGTAGTAGTGTAGTGTATAGTGTAGTATATAGTGTAGTAGTGTATAGTGTAGTAGTGTATAGTGTAGTGTATAGTGTAGTGTATAGTGTAGTGTAGTAGTGTATAGTGTAGTGTAGTAGTGTATAGTGTAGTAGTATATAGTGTAGTAGTGTATAGTGTAGTGTATAGTGTAGTAGTGTATAGTGTTGTAGTGTATAGTGTAGTAGTGTATAGTGTAGTAGTGTAGTGTATAGTGTAGTAGTGTATAGTGTTGTAGTGTATAGTGTAGTAGTGTATAGTGTAGTAATGTATAGTGTAGTGTATAGTGTAGTAGTGTATAGTGTAGTGTATAGTGTAGTAGTGTATAGTGTAGTAGTGTATAGTGTAGTAGTGTATAGTGTAGTAGTGTATAGTGTATAATGTAGTAGTGTATAGTGTAGTAGTGTATAGTGTAGTAGTGTATAGTGTAGTAGTGTATAGTGTAGTAGTGTATAGTGTATAGTGTAGTAGTGTATAGTGTATAGTGTAGTAGTGTATAGTGTAGTAGTGTAGTAGTGTAGTAGTGTAGTAGTGTATAGTGTAGTAGTGTATAGTGTAGTGTAGTAGTGTATAGTGTAGTAGTGTATAGTGTAGTAGTGTATAGTGTAGTAGTGTATAGTGTAGTGTAGTAGTGTATAGTGTAGTAGTGTATAGTGTAGTGTAGTAGTGTATAGTGTAGTAGTGTATAGTGTAGTAGTGTATAGTGTAGTAGTGTATAGTGTATTAGTGTATAGTGTAGTAGTGTATAGTGTAGTAGTGTATAGTGTAGTAGTGTATAGTGTAGTGTAGTAGTGTATAGTGTTGTAGTGTATAGTGTAGTAGTGTATAGTGTAGTGTAGTAGTAGTGTATAGTGTAGTAGTGTATAGTTTATTAGTGTATAGTGTAGTGTAGTAGTGTGTAGTGTATAGTGTAGTAGTGTATAGTGTAGTGTAGTAGTAGTGTATAGTGTAGTGTAGTAGTAGTGTATAGTGTAGTGTAGTAGTGTATAGTAGAGAGAACTCACATTCTCTCTTGTCTTCATTCTTCTGCGTCTCCTTCATCTCTCTCTGTCTCCCCGTGTCTCTCTCCCCGTGTCTGTCTCTCTCCCCGTGTCTCTCTCTCCCCGTGTCTCTCCCCGTGTCTCTCCCCGTGTCTCTCTCTTCCCGTGTCTCTCTCTCCCCGTGTCTCTCCCCGTGTCTCTCTCCCCGTGTCTCTCTCTCTCTCCCTCTCCCCGTGTCTCTCCCTCCCCGTGTCTCTCTCTCTCCCCGTGTCTCTCTCTCTCCCCGTGTCTCTCCCCGTGTCTCTCTCCCCGTGTCTCTCTCTCTCTCCCTCTCCCCGTGTCTCTCCCTCCCCGTGTCTCTCTCTCTCCCTCTCCCCGTGTCTCTCCCTCCCCGTGTCTCTCTCTCTCCCCGTGTCTCCCCTCTCTCCCCGTGTCTCTCCCCGTGTCTCTCTCTCTCTCCCCGTGTGTGTGTGTCTCTGGTCTTTATCTCGCTCCTCCACCAACTCCCTCTCGTGCAGCAGCACCCTTCTCCTGGCCAGGTTAATCATTCCCCCACTCCCCTCCCAGACGCCTCCAGCAACAGCAGCAAAGACAGCGCCTTGAACGTACCGGGTTCAACTACAAGCTGGGCAAACCTGTGCACTCAGAGGCTCGGTGAGCCTCCCTGAGACCCGTGGGTCTCTGTGAGTCTCTGTGGGTGTCTGTGGGTGTCTGTGAGTCTCTGTGGGTGTCTGTGGGTGTCTGTGGGTCTCTCTGTGAGTCTCTGTGGGTCTCTGTGAGTCTCTGTGAGTCTCTGTGAGTCTCTGTGAGTCTCTGTGGGTCTCTGTGAGTCTCTGTGGGTGTTTGTGAGTCTCTGTGAGTCTCTGTGGGTCACTGTCTCTGTGAGTCTCTGCGAGTCTCTGTGAGTGTCTGCGGGTCTCTGTGAGTCTCTGTGGGTCTCTGTGGGTGTCTGTGGGTCTCTGTGTCTCTCTGTGGGTCTCTGTAAGTCTCTGTGGGTCTCTGTGGGTGTCTGTGGGTGTCTGTGGGTCTCTGTGAGTCTCTGTGTGAGTCTCTGTGGGTGTCTGTGTCTCTTCGTGTGTCTCTGTGAGTCTATGTGGATCTGTGAGTCTCTGTGGGTCTCTGTCTCTGTGGGTCTCTGTGAGTCTCTGTGGGTCTCTGTGGGTCTCTGTGAGTCTTTGTGGGTCTCTGTCTCTGTGAGTCTCTGTGGGTGTCTGTGTCTCTCTGTGGGTCTCTGTGGGTCTCTGTGAGTCTCTGTGTCTCTTCGTGTGTCTCTGTGAGTCTCTGTGGATCTGTGAGTCTCTGTGGGTCTCTGTCTCTGTGGGTCTCTGTGAGTCTCTGTGGGTCTCTGTGGGTCTCTGTGAGTCTTTGTGGGTCTCTGTCTCTGTGAGTCTCTGTGGGTGTCTGTGTCTCTCTGTGGGTCTCTGTGGGTCTCTGTGAGTCTCTGTGTCTCTTCGTGTGTCTCTGTGAGTCTCTGTGGATCTGTGAGTCTCTGTGGGTCTCTGTGAGTCTCTGCGGGTCTCTGTGAGTCTCTGTGAGTCTCTGTGAGTCTTTGTGGGTCTCTGTGGGTCTCTGTGAGTCTCTGTGAGTCTCTGTGGGTCTCTGTGTCTCTCTGTGGGTCTCTGTGAGTCTCTGTGAGTCTCTGTGGGTCTCTGTGGGTCTCTGTGAGTCTCTCTGTGAGTCTCTGTGGGTCTCTGTGAGTCTCTGTGAGTCTCTGTGAGTCTCTGTGGGTCTCTGTGAGTCTCTGTGGGTCTCTCTGTGGGTCTCTGTGAGTGTCTGCGGGTCTCTGTGAGTCTCTGTGAGTCTCTGTGTCTCTCTGTGAGACTCTGTGAGTCTCTGTGGGTCTCTGTCTCTGTGAGTCTCTGTGGGTCTCTGTGAGTCTCTGTGAGTCTCTGTGGGTCTCTGTGAGTGTCTTCGGGTCTCTGTGAGTCTCTGTGGGTCTCTGTCTCTGTGAGTCTCTGTGGGTCTCTGCGGGTCTCTGTGTGTCTCTGTGAGTCTCTGTGGGTCTGTGTCTCTGTGGGTCTCTGTGAGTCTCTGTGTCTCTGTGTGTCTCTGTGAGTCTCTGTGGGTCTGTGTCTCTGTGGGTCTCTGTGTGTCTCTGTGGGTCTCTGTGTGTCTCTGTGAGTCTCTGTGTCTCTGTGTGTCTCTGTGAGTCTCTGTGGGTCTGTGTCTCTGTGGGTCTCTGTGAGTCTCTGTGTCTCTGTGTGTCTCTGTGTGTCTCTGTGGGTCTCTGTGAGTCTCTGTGGGTCTCTGTGAGTCTCTGTGTCTCTGTGAGTCTCTGTGTCTCTGTGTGTCTCTGTGAGTCTCTGTGGGTCTGTGTCTCTGTGGGTCTCTGTGAGTCTCTGTGGGTGTCTGTGGGTCTCCGTGGGTCTCTGTCTCTGTGAGTCTCTGTGGGTCTCTGTGGGTCTCTGTGGGTCTCTGTGGGTCTCTGTGGGTGTCTGTGGGTCTCTGTGAGTCTCTGTGTGTCTCTGTGGGTCTCTCTGTGGGTCTCTGTGGGTCTCTGTGTCTCTGTGTGTCTCTGTGAATCTCTGTGAGTCTCTGTGGGTCTCTGTGAGTCTCTGTGAGTCTTTGTGGGTCTCTGTGAGTGTCTGTGGGTCTCTGTGTCTCTGTGTGTCTCTGTGGGTCTCTGTGAGTCTCTGTGGGTCTCTGTGTGTCTCTATGGGTCTCTATGAGTGTTGGTCTCTGTGTCTCTGTGTGTCTCTGTGGGTGTGTATAACACAAACGGAGTTTATTTTTAGTATGATTGGTCGCATGACAAACCTGCAGGGTCTGTCACGTGATCTGATGCACCTAGCCTGGCACAGCAGCAGTCACCCCATGGCACCTGCCGGGTCTGTCACGTGCCATCCTGCTAGTGCACATAGCCTGGCACAACATCATCTGGAGGGAGACAAAGGCGGCAGGGGGTGGTGGTGCTGGCCACCCACCCCCTCTGTGTGTAGCCACAGTGCCGGTAGCCTTCATAGGTGCAGCACTTGCCCCTACAGCCCTGCTAGAGGCTACCTGGGGGAGCTTTGTCTGTGTCTGTGTAACTGCACTTGCCCCTACAGCCCTGCTAGAGGCTAACTGGGGTAGCTTTGTCTGTGTCTGTGTAACTGCACTTGCCCCTGCAGCCATGCTAGAGGCTACCTGGGGGAGCTTTGTCTGTGTCTGTGTGACTTCACTTGCCCCTACAGCCCTACTAGAGGCCACCTGGGGTAGCTTTGTCTTTGTCTGTGTAACAGCACTTGCCCCTACAGCCCTGCTAGAGGCTAACTGGGGTAGCTTTGTCTGTGTCTGTGTGACTGCACTTGCCCCTACAGCCCTGCTAGAGGCTAACTGGGGTAGCTTTGTCTGTGTTTGTGTAACAGCACTTGCCCCTACAGCCCTGCTAGAGGCTACCTGTGGGAGCTTTGTCTGTGTCTGTGTGACTGCACTTGCCCCTACAGCCCTGCTAGAGGCTACCTGGGGGGGCTTTGTCTGTGTCTGTGTAACTGCACTTGCCCCTGCAGCCCTGCTAGAGGCTACCTGGGGGAGCTTTGTCTGTGTGTGTAACAGCACTTGCCCCTACAGCCCTGCTAGAGGCTACCTGGGGGAGCTTTGTCTGTGTGTGTAACAGCACTTGCCCCTACAGCCCTACTAGAGGCTACCTGGGGGAGCTTTGTCTGTGTCTGTGTGACTGCACTTGCCCCTACAGTCCCTGCTAGAGGCTCCCTGGGGGAGCTTTGTCTGTGTCTGTATAACAGCACTTGCCCCTACAGCCCTGCTAGAGGCTACCTGGGTGAGCTTTATCTGTGTCTGTATGACTGCACTTGCCCCTGCAGCCCTGCTAGAGGCTACCTGCGGGAGCTTTGTCTGTGTCTGTATGACTGCACTTGCCCTTACAGCCCTGCTAGAGGCTGCCTGGGGTAGCTTTGTCTGTGTCTGTGTGACTGCACTTGCCCCTGCAGCCCTGCTAGAGGCTACCTGGGGGAGCTTTGTCTGTGTCTGTGTAACTGCACTTGCCCCTACAGCCCTGCTAGAGGCTACCTGGGGTAGCTTTGTATGTCTGTGTAACTGCACTTGCCCCTACAGCCCTGCTAGAGGCTACCTGGGGGAGCGTTGTCTGTGTCTGTGTAACTGTACTTGACCCTGCAGCCCTGCTAGAGGCTACCTGGGTGAGCTTTGTCTGTGTCTGTGTAACTGCACTTGCCCCTACAGCCCTGCTAGAGGCTACCTGGGTGAGCTTTGTCTGTGTCTGTGTATCTGCACTTGCCCCTACAGCCCTGCTAGAGGCTACCTGGGGTAGCTTTGTCTGTGTCTGTGTAACTCCACTTGCCCCTGCAGCCCTGCTAGAGGCTACCTGGGGTAGCTTTGTCTGTGTCTGTGTAACTGCACTTGCCCCTACAGCCCTGCTAGAGGCTACCTGGGGGAGCTTTGTCTGTCTGTGTAACTGCACTTGCCCCTACAGCCCTGCTAGAGACTACCTGGGGGAGCTTCGTCTGTGTCTCTGTAACTGCACTTGCCCCTACAGTCCCTGCTAGAGGCTACCTGGGGGAGCTTTGTCTGTGTCTGTGTGACTGCACTTGCCCCTACAACCCTGCTAGAGGCTACCTGGGGTAGCTTTGTCTGTGTCTGTGTAACTGCACTTGCCCCTACAGCCCTGCTAGAGGCTAACTGGGGTAGCTTTGTCTGTGTCTGTGTGACTGCACTTGCCCCTACAGCCCTGCTAGAGGCTAACTGGGGTAGCTTTGTCTGTCTGTGTAACTGCACTTGCCTCTACAGCCCTGCTAGAGACTACCTGGGGGAGCTTCGTCTGTGTCTCTGTAACTGCACTTGCCCCTACAGTCCCTGCTAGAGGCTACCTGGGGGAGCTTTGTCTGTGTCTGTGTGACTGCACTTGCCCCTACAACCCTGCTAGAGGCTACCTGGGGTAGCTTTGTCTGTGTCTGTGTAACTGCACTTGCCCCTACAGCCCTGCTAGAGGCTAACTGGGGTAGCTTTGTCTGTGTCTGTGTGACTGCACTTGCCCCTACAGCCCTGCTAGAGGCTAACTGGGGTAGCTTTGTCTGTGTCTGTGTGACTGCACTTGCCCCTACAGCCCTGCTAGAGGCTACCTGGGGGAGCTTTGTCTGTGTCTGTGTGACTGCACTTGCCCATGCAGCCCTGCTAGAGGCTACCTGGGGTAGCTTTGTCTGTGTCTGTGTAACTGCACTTGCCCCTACAGCCCTGCTAGAGGCTACCTGGGGGAGCTTTGTATGTGTCTGTGTAACTGCACTTGCCCCTACAGCCCTGCTAGAGGCTACCTGGGGTAGCTTTGTCTGTGTAACTGCACTTGCCCCTACAACCCTGCTAGAGGCTACCTGGGGTAGCTTTGTCTGTGTCTGTGTAACTGCACTTGCCCCTACAGCCCTGCTAGAGGCTACCTGGGGGAGCTTTATCGTTTGACCTCTCTGTGACCCCTCGCTCGCTTAGATAATTAATTAGCGGGACTGGTTAATTGGTAACACAGAGAGCTGAGTGCATCAATTTATGAACCATTAGTGGGTAGGGGGATTAGACAATCAGTGGGTCCACTTCAGATGGAGTGGGTGGGTAGGTCGGTGAGTGGGTGGAAGAGTGGGTGGGTGGCTGGGAGTGTGGGTGGGTGGGTGGGAGAGTGGGTGGGTGAGTGGGTAGGAGAGTGGGTGGGAGAGTGGGTAGGTGGGTAGGAGAGTGGGTGGGTGAGTGGGAGATTGGGTGGGTGAGTGGGTAGAAGAGTGGGTGGGTGGGTAGGAGAGTGGGTGAGTGGGTAGGAGAGTGGGTGGGTGGGTAGGAGAGTGGGTGGGTGGGTGGGAGACTTGGTGGGTGGGTAGGAGAGTGGGTGAGTTGGTAGGAGAGTGGGTGGGTGGGTAGGAGAGTGGGTGGGTGGGTAGGAGAGTGGGTGGGTGGGTAGGAGAGTGGGTGGGTGGGTCGGCGAGTGGGTGGTAGGGACAGTGGGTGGGAGAGTTGGTGGGTGGGTAGGAGAGTGGGTGGGTAGGAGAGTGGGTGGGTGGGTAGGAGAGTGGGTGGGTAGGAGAGTGGGTGGGTAGGTAGGAGAGTGGGTGGGTGGGAGACTTGGTGGGTGGGTAGGAGAGTGGGTGGTTGGGTAGGAGAGTGGGTGGGTGGGTAGGAGAGTGGGTGGGTGGGAGAGTTGGTGGGTGGGTAGGAGAGTGGGTGGTAGGGAGAGTGGGTGGGTGGGTGGGAGACTTGGTGGGTGGGTAGGAGAGTGGGTGAGTTGGTAGGAGAGTGGGTTGGTGGGTAGGAGAGTGGGTGGGTAGGAGAGTGGGTAGGTAGGTAGGAGAGTGGGTGGGTGGGAGACTTGGTGGGTGGGTAGGAGAGTGGGTGGGTGGGTAGGAGAGTGGGTGGGTGGGTAGGAGAGTGGGTGGGTGGGAGAGTTGGTGGGTGGGTAGGAGAGTGGGTGGTAGGGAGAGTGGGTGGGTGGGTGGGAGACTTGGTGGGTGGGTAGGAGAGTGGGTGAGTTGGTAGGAGAGTGGGTGGGTGGGTAGGAGAGTGGGTGGGTGGAAGAGTGGGTGGGTGGGAGAGTGGGTGGGTGAGTGGGTAGGAGAGTGGGTGGGTGGGTGGGAGAGTGGGTGGGAGAGTGGGTGGGAGAGTGGGTGGTAGGGAGAGTGGGTGGGTGGGTGGCAGAGTGGGAGAGTGGGTAGGAGAGTGGGCGGGTGGGTGGGAGAGTGGGTGAGTTGGTAGGAGAGTGGGTGGGTGGGTGGGAGACATGGTGGGTGGGTAGGAGAGTGGGTGAGTGGGTAGGAGAGTGGGTGGGTGGGTAGGAGAGTTGGTGGGTGGGTAGGAGAGTGGGTGAGTGGGTAGGAGAGTGGGTGGGTGGGACAGTGGGTGAGTGGGTAGGAGAGTTGGTGGGTGGGTAGGAGAGTGGGTGGGTGGGTAGGGAGAGTGGGTGGGTGGGTAGGAGAGTGGGTGGGTGGGTAGGGAGAGTGGGTGGGTGGGTAGGAGAGTGGGTGGGTGGGACAGTGGGTGAGTGGGTAGGAGAGTTGGTGGGTGGGTAGGAGAGTGGGTGGGTGGGTAGGGAGAGTGGGTGGGTGGGTAGGAGAGTTGGTGGGTGGGTAGGGAGAGTGGGTGGGTGGGTAGGAGAGTGGGTGGGTGGGACAGTGGGTGAGTGGGTAGGAGAGTTGGTGGGTGGGTAGGAGAGTGGGTGGGTGGGTAGGAGAGTGGGTGGGTGGGTAGGAGAGTGAGTGGGTGGGAGACTTGGTGGGTGGGTAGGAGAGTGGGTGGGTGGGTGGGTGGGAGAGTGGGTGGGAGAGTGGGTGAGTGGGTGGGAGAGTGGGTGGGTGGGTAGGAGAGTGGGTGGGTGGGAGAGTGGGTGGGTGAGTAGGAGAGAGGGTGGGTGAGTGGGTAGGAGAGTGGGTGGGTGGGAGAGTGGGTGGGTGGGTAGGAGAGTGGGTGGGAAGGAGAGTGGGTGGGTGGGTAGGCGAGTGGGTGGGAGAGAGGGTGGGTGGGAGAGTGGGTGGGTGGGTAGGAGAGTGGGTGGGTGGGTAGGAGAGTGGGTAGGTGGGAGAGTGGGTGGGTGGGTTGGAGAGTGGGTGGGTGGGAGAGTGGGTGAGTGGGTAGGAGAGTGGGTGGTAGGGAGAGTGGGTGGGTGGCAGCGTTGGTGGGTGGGTAGGAGAGTGGTTGAGTGGGGAGGCGAGTTGGTGGGTGGGTGGGTGGGAGACTTGTTTGGTGGGTAGGAGAGTGGGTGAGTTGGTAGGAAAGTGGGTGGGTGGGAGAGTGGGTGGGTGGGAGAGTGGGTGAGTGGGTAGAAGAGTGGGTGGGTGGGAGAGAGGGTGGGTGGGTAGGAGAGTGGGTGGGTAGGTAGGAGAGTGGGTGGGTGGGAGAGAGGGTGGGTGGGAGAGTGGGTGAGTGGGTAGGAGAGTGGGTGGGTGGGTGGGTAGGAGAGTGGGTGAGTGGGTAGGAGAGTGGGTGGGTAGGAGAGTGGGTGGGTGGCTAGGAGAGTGGGTGGGTGGGTAGGCGAGTGGGTGGTAGGGAGAGTGGGTGGTAGGGAGAGTGGGTGGGTGGGTAGGAGAGTGGGTGAGTGGGTAGGAGAGTGGGTGGGTGGGAGACTTGGTGGGTGGGTAGGAGAGTGGGTGAGTGGGTGGGAGAGTGGGTGGGTGGGTAGGCGAGTGGGTGGTAGGGAGAGTGGGTGGGAGAGTTGGTGGGTGGGTAGGAGAGTGGGTGAGTTGGTAGGAGAGTGGGTGGGTGGGTAGGCGAGTGGGTGGTAGGGAGAGTGGGTGGGAGAGTTGGTGGGTGGGTAGGAGAGTGGGTGAGTGGGTAGGAGAGTGGGTGGGTGGGAGAGTTGGTGGGTGGGTAGGAGAGTGGGTGAGTGGGTAGGAGAGTGGGTGGGTGGGAGAGTTGGTGGGTGGGTAGTAGAGTGGGTGAGTGGGTAGGAGAGTGGGTGAGTGGGTAGGAGAGTGGGTGGGTGGGTAGGAGAGTGGGTGGGTAGGTAGGAGAGTGGGTGGGTGGGAGAGTTGGTGGGGGGGAGAGTGGGTGGGTGGGTAGGAGAGTGGGTCGGTAGGAGAGTGCGTGGGTAGGAGAGTGGGTGGGTGGGTAGGAGAGTGGGTGGGTGGGTGGGTAGGAGAGTGGGTGGGTGGGTAGGAGAGTGGGTGAGTGGGTTGGAGGGTGGGTTGGTGGGTAGGAGAGTGGGTGGGTGGGTGGGAGAGTGAGTGGGTGGGTGGGAGAGTTGGTGGGTGGGAGAGTGGGTGAGTGGGTTGGAGGGTGGGTTGGTGGGTAGGAGATTGGCTGGGTGGCTAGGAGAGTTGGTGAGTGGGTGGGTGGGTGAGTGGGTGGGTGAGTGGGTGAGTGAGTGAGTGGGTGGGTGGGTGAATGGTTTGGTGGGTAGGTGAGTGGGTGGGAGAGTCTATGGGTGAGTGAGTGATAAACCGAGTTGGTGGGTAAGTTGATGAGTGGGTGAGTGAGTGGGTGAGTGAGTGGGTGGGTGAGTGAGTGGGTGGGTGAGTGGGTTTCTGGGTGAGGGAGACTCACTGATTAACACTGAACCCTGTGGGAGTCTCATTAACACTGAACCCTGTGGGAGTCTCATTAACACTGAACCCTGTGGGAGTCTCACTGATTAACACTTAACCCTATGGGAGTCTCACTGATTAACACTGAACCCTATGGGAGTCTCACTGATTAACACTGAACCCTGTGGGAGTCTCACTGATTAACACTGAACCCTGTGGGAGTCTCATTAACACTGAACCCTGTGGGAGTCTCACTGATTAACATTGAACCCTATGGGAGTCTCACAGATTAACACTGAACCCTATGGGAGTCTCACTCATTAAATCTGAACCCTGTGGGAGTCTCACTGATTAACACTGAACCCTGTTAGAGTCTCACTAATTAACACTGAACCCTATGGGAGTCTCACTGATTAACACTGAACCCTATGGGAGTCTCACTGATTAGCACTGAACCCTGTGGGAGTCTCACTCATTAACAGTGAACCCTATGGGAGTCTCACTGATTAACACTGAACCCTGTGGGAGTCTCACGGATTAACACTGAACCCTGTGGGAGTCTCACTGATTAACACTGAACCCTATGGGAGTCTCACTGATTAACACTGAACCCTGTGGGAGTCTCACTGATTAACACTGAACCATGTTGGAGTCTCACTGATTAACATTGAACCCTGTGGGAGTCTCACTGATTAACACTGAACGCTATGGGAGTCTCACTGATTACCACTGAACCCTGTGGGAGTCTCACTGATTAACACTGAACCCTGTGGGAGTCTCACTGATTAACACTGAACCCTGTGGGAGTCTCACTGATTAACACTGAACCCTGTGGGAGTCTCACTGATTAACACTGAACCCTGTGGGAGTCTCACTGATTAACACTGAACCCTGTGGGAGTCTCACTGATTAACACTGAACCCTGTGGGAGTCTCACTGATTAACACTGAACCCTGTGGAAGTCTCACTGATTAACACTGAACCCTGTGAGAGTCTCACTGATTAACACTGAATCCTGTGGGAGTCTCACTGATTAACACTGAACCATGTGGGAGTCTCACTGATTAACACTAAACCCTATGGGAGTCTCACTGATTAACACTGAACCCTGTGGGAGTCTCACTGATTAACACTGAACCCTGTGGGAGTCTCACTGATTAACACTGAACCCAGTGGGCGTCTCACTGATTAACACTGAACCCTGTGGGAGTCTCACTGATTAACACTGAACCCTGTGGGAGTCTCACTGATTAACACTGAACCCTGTGGGAGTCTCACTGATTAACACTGAACCCTGTGAGAGTCTCACTGATTAACACTGAACCCTATGGGAGTCTCACTGATTAACACTGAACCCTATGGGAGTCTCACTGATTAACACTGAACCCTGTGAGAGTCTCACTGATTAACACTGAACCCAGTGGGAGTCTCACTGATTAACACTGAACCCTATGGGAGTCTCACTGATTAACACTGAACCCTATGGGAGTCTCACTGATTAACACTGAACCCTGTGGGAGTCTCACTGATTAACACTGAACCCTGTGGGAGTCTCACTGATTAACACTGAACCCTGTGAGAGTCTCACTGATTAACACTGAACCCTATGGGAGTCTCACTGATTAACACTGAACCCTATGGGAGTCTCACTGATTAACACTGAACCCTGTGGGAGTCTCACTGATTAACACTGAACCCTGTGGGAGTCTCACTGATTAACACTGAACCCTGTGGGAGTCTCACTGATTAACACTGAACCCTGTGGGAGTCTCACTTATTAACACTGAACCCTACGGGAGTCTCACTGATTAACACTGAACCCTGTGGGAGTCTCACTGATTAACACTGAACCCTGTGGGAGTCTCACTGATTAACACTGAACCCTGTGAGAGTCTCACTGATTAACACTGAACCCAGTGGGAGTCTCACTGATTAACACTGAACCCTATGGGAGTCTCACTGATTAACACTGAACCCTATGGGAGTCTCACTGATTAACACTGAACCCTGTGGGAGTCTCACTGATTAACACTGAACCCTGTGGGAGTCTCACTGATTAACACTGAACCCTGTGAGAGTCTCACTGATTAACACTGAACCCTATGGGAGTCTCACTGATTAACACTGAACCCTATGGGAGTCTCACTGATTAACACTGAACCGTGTGGGAGTCTCACTGATTAACACTGAACCCTGTGGGAGTCTCACTGATTAACACTGAACCCTGTGGGAGTCTCACTGATTAACACTGAACCCTGTGGGAGTCTCACTTATTAACACTGAACCCTACGGGAGTCTCACTGATTAACACTGAACCCTGTGGGAGTCTCACTGATTAACACTGAACCCTGTGGGAGTCTCACTGATTAACACTGAACCCTGTGGGAGTCTCACTGATTAACACTGAACCCTGTGGGAGTCTCACTGATTAACACTGAACCCTGTGGGAGTCTCACTGATTAACACTGAACCCTATGGGAGTCTCACTGATTAACACTGAACCCTGTGGGAGTCTCACTTATTAACACTGAACCCTGTGGGAGTCTCACTGATTAACACTGAACCCTGTGGGAGTCTCACTGATTAACACTGAACGGTATGGGAGTCTCACTGATTAACACTGAACCCTGTGGGAGTCTCACTGATTAACACTGAACCCTGTCGGAGTCTCACTGATTAACACTGAACCCAGTGGGAGTCTCACTGATTAACACTGAACCGTGTGGGAGTCTCACTGATTAACACTGAACCCTGTGGGAGTCTCACTGATTAACACTGAACCCTATGGGAGTCTCACTGATTAACACTGAACCCTATGGGAGTCTCACTGATTAACACTGAACCCTATGGGAGTCTCACTGATTAACACTGAACCCTATGGGAGTCTCACTGATTAACACTGAACCCTATGGGAGTCTCACTGATTAACACTGAACCCTGTGGGAGTCTCACTGATTAACACTGAACCCTGTGGGAGTCTCACTGATTAACACTGAACCCTGTGGGAGTCTCACTGATTAACACTGAACCCTATGGGAGTCTCAATGATTAACACTGAACCCTATGGGAGTCTCACTGATTAACACTGGACACTATGGGAGTCTCACTGATTAACACTGAGCCCTATGGGAGTCTCACTGATTAACACTGAACCCTATGGGAGCCTCACTGATTAACACTGAACCCTATGGGAGTCTCACTGATTAACACTGAACCCTCTGGGAGTCTCACTGATTAACACTGAACCCTATGGGAGTCTCATTAACACTGAACCCTATGGGAGTCTCACTGATTAACACTGGACCCTATGGGAGTCTCACTGATTAACACTGAACCCTGTGGGAGTCTCACTGATTAACACTGAACACTATGGGAGTCTCACTGATTAACATTGAACCCTATGGGAGTCTCACTGATTAACACTGAACCCTATGGGAGTCTCACTGATTAACACTGAACCCTATGGGAGTCTCACTGATTAACACTGAACCCTGTGGGAGTCTCACTGATTAACACTGAACCCTATGGGAGTCTCACTGATTAACACCGAACCCTGTGGGAGTCTCATTGATTAACACTGAACCCTGTGGGAGTCTCACTGATTAACACTGAACCCTGTGGGAGTCTCACTGATTAACACTGAACCCTGTGGGAGTCTCACTGATTAACACTGAACCCTATGGAAGTCTCAGTGATATAACACTGAACCCTGTGGGAGTCTCACTGATTAACACTGAACCCTATGGGAGTCTCACTGATTAACACTGAACCCTGTGGGAGTCTCCCTGATTAACACTGAACCCTGTGGGAGTCTCACTGATTAACACTGAACCCTGTGGGAGTCTCACTGATTAACACTGAACCCTGTGGGAGTCTCACTGATTAACACTGAACCCTGTGGGAGTCTCTGATTAACACTGAACCCTGTGGGAGTCTCACTGATTAACACTGAACTCTATGGGAGTCTCACTGATTAACACTGAACCCTATGGGAGTCTCACTGATTAACACTGAACCCTATGGGAGTCTCACTGATTAACACTGAACCCTATGGGAGTCTCACTGATTAACACTGAACCCTATGGGAGTCTCACTGATTAACACTGAACCCTGTGGGAGTCTCATTAACAATGAACCCTATGGGAGTCTCACTGATTAACACTGAACCCTGTGGGAGTCTCATTAACACCGAACCCTATGGGAGTCTCACTGATTAACACTGAACCCTGTGGGAGTCTCACTGATTAACACTGAACCCTGTGGGAGTCTCACTGATTAACACTGCACCCTGTGGGAGTCTCACTGATTAACACTGAACCCTGTGGGAGTCTCACTGATTAACACTGAACCCTAGGGGAGTCTCACTGATTAACACTGAACCCTATGGGAGTATCATTAACACTGAACCCTATGGGAGTCTCATTAACACTGATCCCTATGGGAGTCTCACTGATTAACACTGAACCCTAATGGAGTCTCACTGATTAACACTGAACCCTGTGGGAGTCTCACTGATTAACATTGAACCCTATGGGAGTCTCACTGATTAACACTGAACCCTATGGGAGTCTCATTAACACTGAACCCTATGGGAGTCTCATTAACACTGAACCCTATGGGAGTCTCACTGATTAACACTGAACCCTATGGGAGTCTCACTGATTAACACTGAACCCTGTGGGAGTCTCATTAACACTGAACCCTGTGGGAGTCTCACTGATTAACACTGAACCCTGTGGGAGTCTCATTAACACTGAACCCTATGGGAGTCTCACTGATTAACACTGAACCCTGTGGGAGTCTCACTGATTAACACTGAACCCTGTGGGAGTCTCACTGATTAACACTGAACCCTGTGGGAGTCTCACTGATTAACACTGAACCCTGTGGGAGTCTCACTGATTAACAATGAACCCTATGGGAGTCTCACTGATTAACACTGAACCCTGTGGGAGTCTCACTGATTAACACTGAACCCTATGGGAGTCTCACTGATTAACACTGAACCCTATGGGAGTCTCACTGATTAACACTGAACCCTATGGGAGCCTCACTGATTAACACTGAACCCTATGGGAGTCTCACTGATTAACACTGAACCCTATGGGAGTCTCACTGATTAACACTGAACCCTGTGGGAGTCTCACTGATTAACACTGAACCCTGTGGGAGTCTCACTGATTAACACTGAACCCTGTGGGAGTCTCACTGATTAACACTGAACCCTGTGGGAGTCTCATTAACACTGAACCCTGTGGGTGTCTCACTGATTAACACTGAATCCTATGGCAGTCTCACTGATTAATACTGAACCCTATGGGAGTCTCACACATTAACACTGAACCCTATGGGAGTCTCACTGATTAACACTGGACCCTATGGGAGTCTCACTGATTAACACTGAGCCCTATGGGAGTCTCACTGATTAACACTGAACCCTATGGGAGTCTCACTGATTAACACTGAACCCTATGGGAGTCTCATTAACACTGAACCCTATGGGAGTCTCATTAACACTGAACCCTATGGGAGTCTCACTGATTAACACTGAACCCTATGGGAGTCTCACTGATTAACACTGAACCCTGTGGGAGTCTCATTAACACTGAACCCTGTGGGAGTCTCACTGATTAACACTGAACCCTGTGGGAGTCTCATTAACACTGAACCCTATGGGAGTCTCACTGATTAACACTGAACCCTGTGGGAGTCTCACTGATTAACACTGAACCCTGTGGGAGTCTCACTGATTAACACTGAACCCTGTGGGAGTCTCACTGATTAACACTGAACCCTGTGGGAGTCTCACTGATTAACAATGAACCCTATGGGAGTCTCACTGATTAACACTGAACCCTGTGGGAGTCTCACTGATTAACACTGAACCCTATGGGAGTCTCACTGATTAACACTGAACCCTATGGGAGTCTCACTGATTAACACTGAACCCTATGGGAGCCTCACTGATTAACACTGAACCCTATGGGAGTCTCACTGATTAACACTGAACCCTATGGGAGTCTCACTGATTAACACTGAACCCTGTGGGAGTCTCACTGATTAACACTGAACCCTGTGGGAGTCTCACTGATTAACACTGAACCCTGTGGGAGTCTCACTGATTAACACTGAACCCTGTGGGAGTCTCATTAACACTGAACCCTGTGGGTGTCTCACTGATTAACACTGAATCCTATGGCAGTCTCACTGATTAATACTGAACCCTATGGGAGTCTCACACATTAACACTGAACCCTATGGGAGTCTCACTGATTAACACTGGACCCTATGGGAGTCTCACTGATTAACACTGAGCCCTATGGGAGTCTCACTGATTAACACTGAACCCTATGGGAGTCTCACTGATTAACACTGAACCCTATGGGAGTCTCACTGATTAACACTGAACCCTCTGGGAGTCTCACTGATTAACACTGAACCCTATGGGAGTCTCATTAACACTGAACCCTATGGGAGTCTCACTGATTAACACTGAACCCTGTGGGAGTCTCACTGATTAACACTGAACCCTATGGGAGTCTCACTGATTAACACTGAACCCTGTGGGAGTCTCACTGATTAACACTGAACCCTATGGGAGTCTCACTGATTAACACTGAACCCTGTGGGAGTCTCACTGATTAACACTGAACCCTGTGGGAGTCTCACTGATTAACACTGAACCCTGTGGGAGTCTCACTGATTAACACTGAACCCTGTGGGAGTCTCATTAACACTGAACCCTGTGGGTGTCTCACTGATTAACACTGAATCCTATGGCAGTCTCACTGATTAACACTGAACCCTATGGGAGTCTCACACATTAACACTGAACCCTGTGGGAGTCTCACTGATTAACACTGAACCCTGTGGGAGTCTCTGATTAACACTGAACCCTGTGGGAGTCTCACTGATTAACACTGAACCCTATGGGAATCTCACTGATTAACACTGAACCCTATGGGAGTCTCACTGATTAAAACTGAACCCTATGGGAGTCTCACTGATTAACACTGAACCCTATGGGAGTCTCACTGATTAACACTGAACCCTATGGGAGTCTCACTGATTAACACTGAACCCTGTGGGAGTCTCATTAACACTGAACCCTATGGGAGTCTCACTGATTAACACTGAACCCTGTGGGAGTTTCATTAACACTGAACCCTATGGGAGTCTCACTGATTAACACTGAACCCTGTGGGAGTCTCACTGATTAACACTGAACCCTGTGGGAGTCTCACTGATTAACACTGCACCCTGTGGGAGTCTCACTGATTAACACTGAACCCTGTGGGAGTCTCACTGATTAACACTGAACCCTAGGGGAGTCTCACTGATTAACACTGAACCCTATGGGAGTCTCATTAACACTGAACCCTATGGGAGTCTCATTAACACTGATCCCTATGGGAGTCTCACTGATTAACACTGAACCCTATGGGAGTCTCACTGATTAACACTGAACCCTGTGGGAGTCTCACTGATTAACATTGAACCCTATGGGAGTCTCACTGATTAACACTGAACCCTATGGGAGTCTCATTAACACTGAACCCTATGGGAGTCTCATTAACACTGAACCCTATGGGAGTCTCACTGATTAACACTGAACCCTATGGGAGTCTCACTGATTAACACTGAACCCTGTGGGAGTCTCATTAACACTGAACCCTGTGGGAGTCTCACTGATTAACACTGAACCCTGTGGGAGTCTCATTAACACTGAACCCTATGGGAGTCTCAATGATTAACACTGAACCCTGTGGGAGTCTCACTGATTAACACTGAACCCTGTGGGAGTCTCACTGATTAACACTGAACCCTGTGGGAGTCTCACTGATTAACACTGAACCCTGTGGGAGTCTCACTGATTAACACTGAACCCTATGGGAGTCTCATTAACACTGAACCCTATGGGAGTCTCATTAACACTGAACCCTATGGGAGTCTCACTGATTAACACTGAACCCTATGGGAGTCTCACTGATTAACACTGAACCCTGTGGGAGTCTCATTAACACTGAACCCTGTGGGAGTCTCACTGATTAACACTGAACCCTGTGGGAGTCTCATTAACACTGAACCCTATGGGAGTCTCACTGATTAACACTGAACCCTGTGGGAGTCTCACTGATTAACACTGAACCCTGTGGGAGTCTCACTGATTAACACTGAACCCTGTGGGAGTCTCACTGATTAACACTGAACCCTGTGGGAGTCTCACTGATTAACACTGAACCCTATGGGAGTCTCACTGATTAACACTGAACCCTGTGGGAGTCTCACTGATTAACACTGAACCCTATGGGAGTCTCACTGATTAACACTGAACCCTATGGGAGTCTCACTGATTAACACTGAACCCTATGGGAGCCTCACTGATTAACACTGAACCCTATGGGAGTCTCACTGATTAACACTGAACCCTATGGGAGTCTCACTGATTAACACTGAACCCTGTGGGAGTCTCACTGATTAACACTGAACCCTGTGGGAGTCTCACTGATTAACACTGAACCCTGTGGGAGTCTCACTGATTAACACTGAACCCTGTGGGAGTCTCATTAACACTGAACCCTGTGGGTGTCTCACTGATTAACACTGAATCCTATGGCAGTCTCACTGATTAACACTGAACCCTATGGGAGTCTCACACATTAACACTGAACCCTATGGGAGTCTCACTGATTAACACTGGACCCTATGGGAGTCTCACTGATTAACACTGAGCCCTATGGGAGTCTCACTGATTAACACTGAACCCTATGGGAGTCTCACTGATTAACACTGAACCCTATGGGAGTCTCACTGATTAACACTGAACCCTATGGGAGTCTCATTAACACTGAACCCTATGGGAGTCTCATTAACACTGAACCCTATGGGAGTCTCACTGATTAACACTGAACCCTATGGGAGTCTCACTGATTAACACTGAACCCTGTGGGAGTCTCATTAACACTGAACCCTGTGGGAGTCTCACTGATTAACACTGAACCCTGTGGGAGTCTCATTAACACTGAACCCTATGGGAGTCTCACTGATTAACACTGAACCCTGTGGGAGTCTCACTGATTAACACTGAACCCTGTGGGAGTCTCACTGATTAACACTGAACCCTGTGGGAGTCTCACTGATTAACACTGAACCCTGTGGGAGTCTCACTGATTAACACTGAACCCTATGGGAGTCTCACTGATTAACACTGAACCCTGTGGGAGTCTCACTGATTAACACTGAACCCTATGGGAGTCTCACTGATTAACACTGAACCCTATGGGAGTCTCACTGATTAACACTGAACCCTATGGGAGCCTCACTGATTAACACTGAACCCTATGGGAGTCTCACTGATTAACACTGAACCCTATGGGAGTCTCACTGATTAACACTGAACCCTGTGGGAGTCTCACTGATTAACACTGAACCCTGTGGGAGTCTCACTGATTAACACTGAACCCTGTGGGAGTCTCACTGATTAACACTGAACCCTGTGGGAGTCTCATTAACACTGAACCCTGTGGGTGTCTCACTGATTAACACTGAATCCTATGGCAGTCTCACTGATTAACACTGAACCCTATGGGAGTCTCACACATTAACACTGAACCCTATGGGAGTCTCACTGATTAACACTGGACCCTATGGGAGTCTCACTGATTAACACTGAGCCCTATGGGAGTCTCACTGATTAACACTGAACCCTATGGGAGTCTCACTGATTAACACTGAACCCTATGGGAGTCTCACTGATTAACACTGAACCCTCTGGGAGTCTCACTGATTAACACTGAACCCTATGGGAGTCTCATTAACACTGAACCCTATGGGAGTCTCACTGATTAACACTGAACCCTGTGGGAGTCTCACTGATTAACACTGAACCCTATGGGAGTCTCACTGATTAACACTGAACCCTGTGGGAGTCTCACTGATTAACACTGAACGCTGTGGGAGTCTCACTGATTAACACTGCACCCTGTGGGAGTCTCACTCATTAACACTGAACCCTATGGGAGTCTCACTCATTAACACTGAACCCTGTGGGAGTCTCACTGATTAACACTGAACCCTGTGGTAGTCTCACTGATTAACACTGAACCCTATGTGAGTCTCACTCATTAACACTGAACCCTATGGGAGTCTCACTGATTAACACTGAACCCTGTGGGAGTCTCACTGATTAACACTGAACCCTATGGGAGTCTCAATGATTAACACTGAACCCTGTGGGAGTCTCATTAACACACGAACCCTGTGGGAGTCTCATTAATACTGAACCCTGTGGGAGTCTCACTGATTAACACTGAACCCTGTGGGAGTCTTACTGATTAACACTGAACCCTATCGGAGTCTGAATGATTAACACTGAACCCTATGGGAGTCTCACTGATTAACACTGAACCCTATGGGAGTCTCAGTGATTAACACTGAACCCTGTGGGAGTCTCATTAACACTGAACCCTATGGGAGTCTCATTAACACTGAACCCTGTGGGAGTCTCACTGATTAACACTGAACCCTGTGGGAGTCTCACTGATTAACACTGAACCCTGTGGGAGTCTCACTGATTAACACTGAACCCTGTGGGAGTCTCACTGATTAACACTGAACCCTATGGGAGTCTCACTGATTAACACTGAACCCTATGGGAGTCTCACTGATTAAAACTGAACCCTATGGGAGTCTCACTGATTAACACTGAACCCTATGGGAGTCTCACTGATTAACACTGAACCCTGTGGGAGTCTCACTGATTAACACTGAACCCTGTGGGAGTCTCACTGATTAACACTGAACCCTGTGGGAGTCTCACTGATTAACACTGAACCCTATGGGAGTCTCACTGATTAACACTGAACCCTATGGGAGTCTCACTGATTAACACTGGACACTATGGGAGTCTCACTGATTAACACTGAGCCCTATGGGAGTCTCACTGATTAACACTGAACCCTATGGGAGTCTCACTGATTAACACTGAACCCTATGGGAGTCTCACTGATTAACACTGAACCCTCTGGGAGTCTCACTGATTAACACTGGACCCTATGGGAGTCTCACTGATTAACACTGAGCCCTATGGGAGTCTCACTGATTAACACTGAACCCTATGGGAGTCTCACTGATTAACACTGAACCCTATGGGAGTCTCACTGATTAACACTGAACCCTCTGTGAGTCTCACTGATTAACACTGAACCCTATGGGAGTCTCATTAACACTGAACCCTATGGGAGTCTCACTGATTAACACTGAACCCTGTGGGAGTCTCACTGATTAACACTGAACCCTATGGGAGTCTCACTGATTAACACTGAACCCTGTGGGAGTCTCACTGATTAACACTGAACCCTGTGGGAGTCTCACTGATTAACACTGAACCCTGTGGGAGTCTCACTCATTAACACTGAACCCTATGGGAGTCTCACTCATTAACACTGAACCCTGTGGGAGTCTCACTGATTAACACTGAACCCTGTGGTAGTCTCACTGATTAACACTGAACCCTATGGGAGTCTCACTCATTAACACGGAACCCTATGGGAGTCTCACTGATTAACACTGAACCCTGTGGGAGTCTCACTGATTAACACTGAACCCTATGGGAGTCTCAATGATTAACACTGAACCCTGTGGGAGTCTCATTAACACTGAACCCTATGGGAGTCTCACTGATTAACACTGAACCCTATGGGAGTCTCACTGATTAACACTGAACCCTGTGGGAGTCTCACTGATTAACACTGAACCCTGTGGGAGTCTCACTGATTAACACTGAACCCTGTGGGAGTCTCACTGATTAACACTGAACCCTATGGGAGTCTCACTGATTAACACTGAACCCTGTGGGAGTCTCACTGATTAACACTGAACCCTGTGGGAGTCTCACTGATTAACACTGAACCCTGTGGGAGTCTCACTGATTAACACTGAACCCTATGGGAGTCTCACTGATTAACACTGAACCCTATGGGAGTCTCACTGATTAAAACTGAACCCTATGGGAGTCTCACTGATTAACACTGAACCCTATGGGAGTCTCACTGATTAACACTGAACCCTGTGGGAGTCTCACTGATTAACACTGAACCCTGTGGGAGTCTCACTGATTAACACTGAACCCTGTGGGAGTCTCACTGATTAACACTGAACCCTATGGGAGTCTCACTGATTAACACTGAACCCTATGGGAGTCTCACTGATTAACACTGGACACTATGGGAGTCTCACTGATTAACACTGAGCCCTATGGGAGTCTCACTGATTAACACTGAACCCTATGGGAGTCTCACTGATTAACACTGAACCCTATGGGAGTCTCACTGATTAACACTGAACCCTCTGGGAGTCTCACTGATTAACACTGGACCCTATGGGAGTCTCACTGATTAACACTGAGCCCTATGGGAGTCTCACTGATTAACACTGAACCCTATGGGAGTCTCACTGATTAACACTGAACCCTATGGGAGTCTCACTGATTAACACTGAACCCTCTGTGAGTCTCACTGATTAACACTGAACCCTATGGGAGTCTCATTAACACTGAACCCTATGGGAGTCTCACTGATTAACACTGAACCCTGTGGGAGTCTCACTGATTAACACTGAACCCTATGGGAGTCTCACTGATTAACACTGAACCCTGTGGGAGTCTCATTGATTAACACTGAACCCTGTGGGAGTCTCACTGATTAACACTGAACCCTGTGGGAGTCTCACTGATTAACACTGAACCCTGTGGGAGTCTCACTGATTAACACTGAACCCTGTGGGAGTCTCACTCATTAACACTGAACCCTATGGGAGTCTCACTCATTAACACTGAACCCTGTGGGAGTCTCACTGATTAACACTGAACCCTGTGGTAGTCTCACTGATTAACACTGAACCCTATGGGAGTCTCACTCATTAACACTGAACCCTATGGGAGTCTCACTGATTAACACTGAACCCTGTGGGAGTCTCACTGATTAACACTGAACCCTATGGGAGTCTCAATGATTAACACTGAACCCTGTGGGAGTCTCATTAACACTGAACCCTATGGGAGTCTCACTGATTAACACTGAACCCTATGGGAGTCTCACTGATTAACACTGAACCCTGTGGGAGTCTCACTGATTAACACTGAACCCTGTGGGAGTCTCACTGATTAACACTGAACCCTGTGGGAGTCTCACTGATTAACACTGAACCCTATGGGAGTCTCACTGATTAACACTGAACCCTGTGGGAGTCTCACTGATTAACACTGAACCCTATGGGAGTCTCAATGATTAACACTGAACCCTGTGGGAGTCTCATTAACACTGAACCCTATGGGAGTCTCACTGATTAACACTGAACCCTGTGGGAGTCTCACTGATTAACACTGAACCCTATGGGAGTCTCACTGATTAACACTGAACCCTGTGGGAGTCTCACTGATTAACACTGAACCCTGTGGGAGTCTCACTGATTAACACTGAACCCTGTGGGAGTCTCACTCATTAACACTGAACCCTATGGGAGTCTCACTCATTAACACTGAACCCTGTGGGAGTCTCACTGATTAACACTGAACCCTGTGGTAGTCTCACTGATTAACACTGAACCCTATGGGAGTCTCACTCATTAACACTGAACCCTATGGGAGTCTCACTGATTAACACTGAACCCTGTGGGAGTCTCACTGATTAACACTGAACCCTATGGGAGTCTCAATGATTAACACTGAACCCTGTGGGAGTCTCATTAACACTGAACCCTATGGGAGTCTCACTGATTAACACTGAACCCTATGGGAGTCTCACTGATTAACACTGAACCCTGTGGGAGTCTCACTGATTAACACTGAACCCTGTGGGAGTCTCACTGATTAACACTGAACCCTGTGGGAGTCTCACTGATTAACACTGAACCCTATGGGAGTCTCACTGATTAACACTGAACCCTATGGGAGTCTCACTGATTAACACTGGACACTATGGGAGTCTCACTGATTAACACTGAGCCCTGTGGGAGTCTCACTGATTAACACTGAACCCTGTGGGAGTCTCACTGATTAACACTGAACCCTGTGGGAGTCTCACTGATTAACACTGAACCCTGTGGGAGTCTCACTGATTAACACTGAACCCTATGGGAGTCTCACTGATTAACACTGAACCCTTTGGGAGTCTCACTGATTAACACTGAACCCTGTGGGAGTCTCACTGATTAACACTGAACCCTGTGGGAGTCTCACTCATTAACACTGAACCCTATGGGAGTCTCACTCATTAACACTGAACCCTGTGGGAGTCTCACTGATTAACACTGAACCCTGTGGTAGTCTCACTGATTAACACTGAACCCTATGGGAGTCTCACTCATTAACACTGAACCCTATGGGAGTCTCACTGATTAACACTGAACCTTGTGGGAGTCTCACTGATTAACACTGAACCCTATGGGAGTCTCAATGATTAACACTGAACCCTGTGGGAGTCTCATTAACACTGAACCCTGTGGGAGTCTCATTAACACTGAACCCTGTGGGAGTCTCACTGATTAACACTGAACCCTGTGGGAGTCTCACTGATTAACACTGAACCCTATCGGAGTCTGAATGATTAACACTGAACCCTATGGGAGTCTCACTGATTAACACTGAACCCTATGGGAGTCTCAGTGATTAACACTGAACCCTGTGGGAGTCTCATTAACACTGAACCCTATGGGAGTCTCATTAACACTGAACCCTGTGGGAGTCTCACTGATTAACACTGAACCCTGTGGGAGTCTCACTGATTAACACTGAACCCTATGGGAGTCTCACTGATTAACACTGAACCCTATGGGAGTCTCACTGATTAACACTGAACCCTGTGGGAGTCTCACTGATTAACACTGAACCCTGTGGGAGTCTCACTGATTAATACTGAACCCTGTGGGAGTCTCACTGATTAACACTGAACCCTATGGGAGTCTCACTGATTAACACTGAACCCTATGGGAGTCTCACTGATTAACACTGAACCCTATGGGAGTCTCACTGATTAACACTGAACCCTATGGGAGTCTCACTGATTAACACTGAACCCTGTGGGAGTCTCACTGATTAACACTGAACCCTGTGGGAGTCTCACTGATTAACACTGAACCCTGTGGGAGTCTCACTGATTAACACTGAACCCTATGGGAGTCTCACTGATTAACACTGAACCCTATGGGAGTCTCACTGATTAACACTGAACCCTATGGGAGTCTCACTGATTAACACTGAACCCTATGGGAGTCTCACTGATTAACACTGAACCAGGTGGGAGTCTCACTGATTAACACTGAACCCTATGGGAGTCTCACTGATTAACACTGAACCCGGTGGGAGTCTCACTGATTAACACTGAACCCTATGGGAGTCTCACTGATTAACACTGAACCCTGTGGGAGTCTCACTGATTAACACTGAACCCTATGGGAGTCTCACTGATTAACACTGAACCCTATGGGAGTCTCACTGATTAACACTGGACACTATGGGAGTCTCACTGATTAACACTGAGCCCTGTGGGAGTCTCACTGATTAACACTGAACCCTGTGGGAGTCTCACTGATTAACACTGAACCCTGTGGGAGTCTCACTGATTAACACTGAACCCTGTGGGAGTCTCACTGATTAACACTGAACCCTGTGGGAGTCTCACTGATTAACACTGAACCCTGTGGGAGTCTCACTGATTAACACTGAACCCTGTGGGAGTCTCTGATTAACACTGAACCCTGTGGGAGTCTCACTGATTAACACTGAACCCTATGGGAGTCTCACTGATTAACACTGAACCCTATGGGAGTCTCACTGATTAACACTGAACCCTATGGGAGTCTCACTGATTAACACTGAACCCTATGGGAGTCTCACTGATTAACACTGAACCCTATGGGAGTCTCACTGATTAACACTGAACCCTGTGGGAGTCTCACTGATTAACACTGAACCCTATGGGAGTCTCACTGATTAACACTGAACTCTATGGGAGTCTCACTGATTAACACTGAACCCTGTGGGAGTCTCATTGATTAACACTGAACCCTGTGGGAGTCTCACTGATTAACACTGAACCCTGTGGGAGTCTCACTGATTAACACTGGACCCTGTGGGAGTCTCACTGATTAACACTGAACCCTATGGGAGTCTCACTGATTAACACTGAACCCTATGGGAGTCTCACTGATTAACACTGAACCCTATGGGAGTCTGACTGATTAACAATGAACCCTATGGGAGTCTCATTAACACTGAACCATATGGAAGTCTCACTGATTAACAATGAACCCTATGGGAGTCTCATTAACACTGAACCCTATGGGAGTCTCACTGATTAACACTGAACCCTGTGGGAGTCTCACTGATTAACACTGAACCCTGTGGGAGTCTCACTGATTAACACTGAACCCTATGGGAGTCTCACTGATTAACACTGAACCCTATGGGAGTCTCACTCATTAACACTGAACCCTGTGGGAGTCTCACTTATTAACACTGAACCCTATGGGAGTCTCACTCATTAACACTGAACCCTGTGGGAGTCTCATTAACACTGAACCCTGTGGGAGTCTCATTAACACTGAACCCTATGGGAGTCTCATTAACACTGAACCCTATGAGAGTCTCACTGATTAACACTGAACCCTATGGGAGTCTCACTCATTAACACTGAACCCTATGGGAGTCTCACTGATTAACACTGAACCCTGTGGGAGTCTCACTGATTAACACTGAACCCTATGGGAGTCTCACTGATTAACATTGAACCCTATGGGAGTCTCATTAACACTGAACCCTATGGGAGTCTCACTGATTAACACTGAACCCTGTGGGAGTCTCACTGATTAACACTGAACCCTATGGGAGTCTCACTGATTAACACTGAACCCTGTGGGAGTCTCAATGATTAACACTGAACCCTATGGGAGTCTCACTGATTAACACTGAACCCTATGGGAGTCTCACTGATTAACACTGAACCCTATGGGAGTCTCACTGATTAACAATGAACCCTGTGGGAGTCTCACTGATTAACACCGAACCCTATGGGAGTCTCACTGATTAACACTGAACCCTATGGGAGTCTCACTGATTAACACTGAACCCTGTGGGAGTCTCACTGATTAACACTGAACCCTATGGGAGTCTCACTGATTAACACTGAACCCTATGGGAGTCTCACTGATTAACAATGAACCCTGTGGGAGTCTCACTGATTAACACCGAACCCTATGGGAGTCTCACTGATTAACACTGAACCCTATGGGAGTCTCACTGATTAACACTGAACCCTGTGGGAGTCTCACTGATTAACACTGAACCCTATGGGAGTCTCACTGATTAACACTGAACCCTGTGGGAGTCTCACTGATTAACACTGAACCCTGTGGGAGTCTCACTGATTAACACTGAACCCTATGGGAGTCTCACTGATTAACACTGAACCCTATGGGAGTCTCACTGATTAACACTGAACCCTATGGGAGTCTCACTGATTAACACTGAACCCTATGGGAGTCTCACTGATTAACACTGAACCCTGTGGGAGTCTCACTGATTAACACTGAACCCTATGGGAGTCTCACTGATTAACACTGAACCCTGTGGGAGTCTCACTGATTAACACTGAACCCTGTGGGAGTCTCACTGATTAACACTGAACCCTGTGGGAGTCTCACTGATTAACACTGAACCCTGTGGGAGTCTCATTAACACTGAACCCTGTGGGTGTCTCACTGATTAACACTGAATCCTATGGCAGTCTCACTGATTAACACTGAACCCTATGGGAGTCTCACACATTAACACTGAACACTATGGGAGTCTCACTGATTAACACTGGACCCTATGGGAGTCTCACTGATTAACACTGAGCCCTATGGGAGTCTCACTGATTAACACTGAACCCTATGGGAGTCTTACTGATTAACACTGAACCCTATGGGAGTCTCACTGATTAACACTGAACCCTATGGGAGTCTCATTAACACTGAACCCTATGGGAGTCTCATTAACACTGAACCCTATGGGAGTCTCACTGATTAACACTGAACCCTATGGGAGTCTCACTGATTAACACTGAACCCTGTGGGAGTCTCATTAACACTGAACCCTGTGGGAGTCTCACTGATTAACACTGAACCCTGTGGGAGTCTCATTAACACTGAACCCTATGGGAGTCTCACTGATTAACACTGAACCCTGTGGGAGTCTCACTGATTAACACTGAACCCTGTGGGAGTCTCACTGATTAACACTGAACCCTGTGGGAGTCTCACTGATTAACACTGAACCCTGTGGGAGTCTCACTGATTAACACTGAACCCTATGGGAGTCTCACTGATTAACACTGAACCCTGTGGGAGTCTCACTGATTAACACTGAACCCTATGGGAGTCTCACTGATTAACACTGAACCCTATGGGAGTCTCACTGATTAACACTGAACCCTATGGGAGCCTCACTGATTAACACTGAACCCTATGGGAGTCTCACTGATTAACACTGAACCCTATGGGAGTCTCACTGATTAACACTGAACCCTGTGGGAGTCTCACTGATTAACACTGAACCCTGTGGGAGTCTCACTGATTAACACTGAACCCTGTGGGAGTCTCACTGATTAACACTGAACCCTGTGGGAGTCTCATTAACACTGAACCCTGTGGGTGTCTCACTGATTAACACTGAATCCTATGGCAGTCTCACTGATTAACACTGAACCCTATGGGAGTCTCACACATTAACACTGAACCCTATGGGAGTCTCACTGATTAACACTGGACCCTATGGGAGTCTCACTGATTAACACTGAGCCCTATGGGAGTCTCACTGATTAACACTGAACCCTATGGGAGTCTCACTGATTAACACTGAACCCTATGGGAGTCTCACTGATTAACACTGAACCCTCTGGGAGTCTCACTGATTAACACTGAACCCTATGGGAGTCTCATTAACACTGAACCCTATGGGAGTCTCACTGATTAACACTGAACCCTGTGGGAGTCTCACTGATTAACACTGAACCCTATGGGAGTCTCACTGATTAACACTGAACCCTGTGGGAGTCTCACTGATTAACACTGAACGCTGTGGGAGTCTCACTGATTAACACTGAACCCTGTGGGAGTCTCACTCATTAACACTGAACCCTATGGGAGTCTCACTCATTAACACTGAACCCTGTGGGAGTCTCACTGATTAACACTGAACCCTGTGGTAGTCTCACTGATTAACACTGAACCCTATGTGAGTCTCACTCATTAACACTGAACCCTATGGGAGTCTCACTGATTAACACTGAACCCTGTGGGAGTCTCACTGATTAACACTGAACCCTATGGGAGTCTCAATGATTAACATTGAACCCTGTGGGAGTCTCATTAACACTGAACCCTGTGGGAGTCTCATTAACACTGAACCCTGTGGGAGTCTCACTGATTAACACTGAACCCTGTGGGAGTCTTACTGATTAACACTGAACCCTATCGGAGTCTGAATGATTAACACTGAACCCTATGGGAGTCTCACTGATTAACACTGAACCCTATGGGAGTCTCAGTGATTAACACTGAACCCTGTGGGAGTCTCATTAACACTGAACCCTATGGGAGTCTCATTAACACTGAACCCTGTGGGAGTCTCACTGATTAACACTGAACCCTGTGGGAGTCTCACTGATTAACACTGAACCCTGTGGGAGTCTCACTGATTAACACTGAACCCTGTGGGAGTCTCACTGATTAACACTGAACCCTATGGGAGTCTCACTGATTAACACTGAACCCTATGGGAGTCTCACTGATTAAAACTGAACCCTATGGGAGTCTCACTGATTAACACTGAACCCTATGGGAGTCTCACTGATTAACACTGAACCCTGTGGGAGTCTCACTGATTAACACTGAACCCTGTGGGAGTCTCACTGATTAACACTGAACCCTGTGGGAGTCTCACTGATTAACACTGAACCCTATGGGAGTCTCACTGATTAACACTGAACCCTATGGGAGTCTCACTGATTAACACTGGACACTATGGGAGTCTCACTGATTAACACTGAGCCCTATGGGAGTCTCACTGATTAACACTGAACCCTATGGGAGTCTCACTGATTAACACTGAACCCTATGGGAGTCTCACTGATTAACACTGAACCCTCTGGGAGTCTCACTGATTAACACTGGACCCTATGGGAGTCTCACTGATTAACACTGAGCCCTATGGGAGTCTCACTGATTAACACTGAACCCTATGGGAGTCTCACTGATTAACACTGAACCCTATGGGAGTCTCACTGATTAACACTGAACCCTCTGTGAGTCTCACTGATTAACACTGAACCCTATGGGAGTCTCATTAACACTGAACCCTATGGGAGTCTCACTGATTAACACTGAACCCTGTGGGAGTCTCACTGATTAACACTGAACCCTATGGGAGTCTCACTGATTAACACTGAACCCTGTGGGAGTCTCACTGATTAACACTGAACCCTGTGGGAGTCTCACTGATTAACACTGAACCCTGTGGGAGTCTCACTCATTAACACTGAACCCTATGGGAGTCTCACTCATTAACACTGAACCCTGTGGGAGTCTCACTGATTAACACTGAACCCTGTGGTAGTCTCACTGATTAACACTGAACCCTATGGGAGTCTCACTCATTAACACTGAACCCTATGGGAGTCTCACTGATTAACACTGAACCCTGTGGGAGTCTCACTGATTAACACTGAACCCTATGGGAGTCTCAATGATTAACACTGAACCCTGTGGGAGTCTCATTAACACTGAACCCTATGGGAGTCTCACTGATTAACACTGAACCCTATGGGAGTCTCACTGATTAACACTGAACCCTGTGGGAGTCTCACTGATTAACACTGAACCCTGTGGGAGTCTCACTGATTAACACTGAACCCTGTGGGAGTCTCACTGATTAACACTGAACCCTATGGGAGTCTCACTGATTAACACTGAACCCTGTGGGAGTCTCACTGATTAACACTGAACCCTATGGGAGTCTCAATGATTAACACTGAACCCTGTGGGAGTCTCATTAACACTGAACCCTATGGGAGTCTCACTGATTAACACTGAACCCTGTGGGAGTCTCACTGATTAACACTGAACCCTATGGGAGTCTCACTGATTAACACTGAACCCTGTGGGAGTCTCACTGATTAACACTGAACCCTGTGGGAGTCTCACTGATTAACACTGAACCCTGTGGGAGTCTCACTCATTAACACTGAACCCTATGGGAGTCTCACTGATTAACACTGAACCCTGTGGGAGTCTCACTGATTAACACTGAACCCTATGGGAGTCTCAATGATTAACACTGAACCCTGTGGGAGTCTCATTAACACTGAACCCTATGGGAGTCTCACTGATTAACACTGAACCCTATGGGAGTCTCACTGATTAACACTGAACCCTGTGGGAGTCTCACTGATTAACACTGAACCCTGTGGGAGTCTCACTGATTAACACTGAACCCTGTGGGAGTCTCACTGATTAACACTGAACCCTATGGGAGTCTCACTGATTAACACTGAACCCTATGGGAGTCTCACTGATTAACACTGGACACTATGGGAGTCTCACTGATTAACACTGAGCCCTGTGGGAGTCTCACTGATTAACACTGAACCCTGTGGGAGTCTCACTGATTAACACTGAACCCTGTGGGAGTCTCACTGATTAACACTGAACCCTGTGGGAGTCTCACTGATTAACACTGAACCCTATGGGAGTCTCACTGATTAACACTGAACCCTTTGGGAGTCTCACTGATTAACACTGAACCCTGTGGGAGTCTCACTGATTAACACTGAACCCTGTGGGAGTCTCACTCATTAACACTGAACCCTATGGGAGTCTCACTCATTAACACTGAACCCTGTGGGAGTCTCACTGATTAACACTGAACCCTGTGGTAGTCTCACTGATTAACACTGAACCCTATGGGAGTCTCACTCATTAACACTGAACCCTATGGGAGTCTCACTGATTAACACTGAACCTTGTGGGAGTCTCACTGATTAACACTGAACCCTATGGGAGTCTCAATGATTAACACTGAACCCTGTGGGAGTCTCATTAACACTGAACCCTGTGGGAGTCTCATTAACACTGAACCCTGTGGGAGTCTCACTGATTAACACTGAACCCTGTGGGAGTCTCACTGATTAACACTGAACCCTATCGGAGTCTGAATGATTAACACTGAACCCTATGGGAGTCTCACTGATTAACACTGAACCCTATGGGAGTCTCAGTGATTAACACTGAACCCTGTGGGAGTCTCATTAACACTGAACCCTATGGGAGTCTCATTAACACTGAACCCTGTGGGAGTCTCACTGATTAACACTGAACCCTGTGGGAGTCTCACTGATTAACACTGAACCCTATGGGAGTCTCACTGATTAACACTGAACCCTATGGGAGTCTCACTGATTAACACTGAACCCTGTGGGAGTCTCACTGATTAACACTGAACCCTGTGGGAGTCTCACTGATTAATACTGAACCCTGTGGGAGTCTCACTGATTAACACTGAACCCTATGGGAGTCTCACTGATTAACACTGAACCCTATGGGAGTCTCACTGATTAACACTGAACCCTATGGGAGTCTCACTGATTAACACTGAACCCTATGGGAGTCTCACTGATTAACACTGAACCCTGTGGGAGTCTCACTGATTAACACTGAACCCTGTGGGAGTCTCACTGATTAACACTGAACCCTGTGGGAGTCTCACTGATTAACACTGAACCCTATGGGAGTCTCACTGATTAACACTGAACCCTATGGGAGTCTCACTGATTAACACTGAACCCTATGGGAGTCTCACTGATTAACACTGAACCCTATGGGAGTCTCACTGATTAACACTGAACCAGGTGGGAGTCTCACTGATTAACACTGAACCCTATGGGAGTCTCACTGATTAACACTGAACCCGGTGGGAGTCTCACTGATTAACACTGAACCCTATGGGAGTCTCACTGATTAACACTGAACCCTGTGGGAGTCTCACTGATTAACACTGAACCCTATGGGAGTCTCACTGATTAACACTGAACCCTATGGGAGTCTCACTGATTAACACTGGACACTATGGGAGTCTCACTGATTAACACTGAGCCCTGTGGGAGTCTCACTGATTAACACTGAACCCTGTGGGAGTCTCACTGATTAACACTGAACCCTGTGGGAGTCTCACTGATTAACACTGAACCCTGTGGGAGTCTCACTGATTAACACTGAACCCTGTGGGAGTCTCACTGATTAACACTGAACCCTGTGGGAGTCTCACTGATTAACACTGAACCCTGTGGGAGTCTCTGATTAACACTGAACCCTGTGGGAGTCTCACTGATTAACACTGAACCCTATGGGAGTCTCACTGATTAACACTGAACCCTATGGGAGTCTCACTGATTAACACTGAACCCTATGGGAGTCTCACTGATTAACACTGAACCCTATGGGAGTCTCACTGATTAACACTGAACCCTATGGGAGTCTCACTGATTAACACTGAACCCTGTGGGAGTCTCACTGATTAACACTGAACCCTATGGGAGTCTCACTGATTAACACTGAACTCTATGGGAGTCTCACTGATTAACACTGAACCCTGTGGGAGTCTCATTGATTAACACTGAACCCTGTGGGAGTCTCACTGATTAACACTGAACCCTGTGGGAGTCTCACTGATTAACACTGGACCCTGTGGGAGTCTCACTGATTAACACTGAACCCTATGGGAGTCTCACTGATTAACACTGAACCCTATGGGAGTCTCACTGATTAACACTGAACCCTATGGGAGTCTGACTGATTAACAATGAACCCTATGGGAGTCTCATTAACACTGAACCATATGGAAGTCTCACTGATTAACAATGAACCCTATGGGAGTCTCATTAACACTGAACCCTATGGGAGTCTCACTGATTAACACTGAACCCTGTGGGAGTCTCACTGATTAACACTGAACCCTGTGGGAGTCTCACTGATTAACACTGAACCCTATGGGAGTCTCACTGATTAACACTGAACCCTATGGGAGTCTCACTCATTAACACTGAACCCTGTGGGAGTCTCACTTATTAACACTGAACCCTATGGGAGTCTCACTCATTAACACTGAACCCTGTGGGAGTCTCATTAACACTGAACCCTGTGGGAGTCTCATTAACACTGAACCCTATGGGAGTCTCATTAACACTGAACCCTATGAGAGTCTCACTGATTAACACTGAACCCTATGGGAGTCTCACTCATTAACACTGAACCCTATGGGAGTCTCACTGATTAACACTGAACCCTGTGGGAGTCTCACTGATTAACACTGAACCCTATGGGAGTCTCACTGATTAACATTGAACCCTATGGGAGTCTCATTAACACTGAACCCTATGGGAGTCTCACTGATTAACACTGAACCCTGTGGGAGTCTCACTGATTAACACTGAACCCTATGGGAGTCTCACTGATTAACACTGAACCCTGTGGGAGTCTCAATGATTAACACTGAACCCTATGGGAGTCTCACTGATTAACACTGAACCCTATGGGAGTCTCACTGATTAACACTGAACTCTATGGGAGTCTCACTGATTAACAATGAACCCTGTGGGAGTCTCACTGATTAACACCGAACCCTATGGGAGTCTCACTGATTAACACTGAACCCTATGGGAGTCTCACTGATTAACACTGAACCCTGTGGGAGTCTCACTGATTAACACTGAACCCTATGGGAGTCTCACTGATTAACACTGAACCCTATGGGAGTCTCACTGATTAACAATGAACCCTGTGGGAGTCTCACTGATTAACACCGAACCCTATGGGAGTCTCACTGATTAACACTGAACCCTATGGGAGTCTCACTGATTAACACTGAACCCTGTGGGAGTCTCACTGATTAACACTGAACCCTATGGGAGTCTCACTGATTAACACTGAACCCTGTGGGAGTCTCACTGATTAACACTGAACCCTATGGGAGTCTCACTGATTAACACTGAACCCTGAGGGAGTCTCACTGATTAACACTGAACCCTATGGGAGCATCACTGATTAACACTGAACCCTGTGGGAGTCTCACTGATTAACACTGAACCCTATGGGAGTCTCACTGATTAACACTGAACCCTGTGGGAGTCTCACTGATTAACACTGAACCCTATGGGAGTCTCACTGATTAACACTGAACCCTATGGGAGCCTTAGTCTGTCTATATGAGCATCAAATCGATTCCGCCCCCCCCCCAACAAACCTCGCGAATCGATTCCAACCGCCCCCGCTCTCCTCAACGCGCCTCGGTAAATCGATTCATCATTGGCCATCGATTCGCCCCTGTCAAAGTTACGGCTTTGCGATGGCCCCCCTCAGCAGCCGCGAGCGCGCGTGCACCTAGCCTGGCACGGGGCGGATCGGTTGTCTTTGGGTATTAGCGGGTGGGTGGTAGTGGTGGTGGTGGTGGTTGTGTTTGATGGTGGTTGTTGTTGTAGTAGGAATCGATCCGGGTTAGGTTTGACGACCCGGAATCGAATTGTTTGTATTAAATAAATAAATAAATGCGCCACCACCCCCCCCAAAAAAAACAATGGCGGCGGCCGTAAGGGATCTTCCGTCCGCCGACTCGAACCTCTGCCTACTCTTCCTTTTCCTCGTCCTCGCCTCACCCGGTGAGTGACGAAGCGTTTTTTTGGGGGGGTGGGGGGGGGCGGAGTGCTGCGGAGGGCTCTGAGCCCGGAACGTCGGTCCGGCCGTCTTCCTCTCGCGGTTTTGAATCCTCGCCTCAGAGACTTCGATTTGATTTGGTTGTGCGGATAAGCCAGGGGCGGTTGGCGGGGACCCCCCCCCTGTTTGGAATTCGCAGCCCGGATTGGCGCGAGGAGGAGGCGGCGGCGGTTTGAGTGAAAAATAAATCTTAAGATGTTTTTTTTCGTTTTTTTTTTAATTTTTTTCTACTCCGTCTTATTCTTCTCGCGCGATTTCGCAGGTCGGCAAAGTCGGGCGATTTTTCCCTTCGACGTCAACGTCGGCCGCATGCGAATTGGACTTTTATTTATTTTGTTGTGGGGGTTTTTTGTTTGTTTGTTTGTAAAATTTCGCGTCGCATGAATCGCCGTGGTTTTGTTTTTCCCACCCCCCGCTTCCGCTTTTGAATGAAGCGGTAAGGGTGGTGGGATGGGTGACGATAGAAAAAAACAAAAATAGCATTATTTTGTAATTATTATTTCAAATGTCTTATTCTTCAACGCGGTCTTTTGAACGGCTTCCGATTCGCGATATTTTACTCTCACCGAAGATATCGATGATTTATTTTTTCGATTTATATCCATCGCGTTATCGTTTGATTAAAAAATAAATCTCCTCCTCCCCATACACCCCATAGTGTTTGGAAATGGTAGCATTGATTGGCAATGGGCGGTTACACAGACACAGACAAAGCTACCCCCCAGGTAGCCTCTAGCAGGGCTGTAGGGGCAAGTGCAGTTACACAGACACAGACAAAGCTCCCCCAGGTAGCCTCTAGCAGGGCTGTAGGGGCAAGTGCAGTTACACAGACACAGACAAAGCTCCCCCAGGTAGCCTCTAGCAGGGCTGTAGGGGCAAGTGCAGTTACACAGACACAGACAAAGCTCCCCCAGGTAGCCTCTAGCAGGGCTGTAGGGGCAAGTGCAGTCACACAGACACAGACAAAGCTCCCCCAGGTAGCCTCTAGCAGGGCTGTAGGGGCAAGTGCAGTTACACAGACACACAGACAAAGCTCCCCCAGGTAGCCTCTAGCAGGGCTGTAGGGGCAAGTGCAGTCACACAGACACAGACAAAGCTCCCCCAGGTAGCCTCTAGCAGGGCTGTAGGGGCAAGTGCAGTCACACAGACAAAGCTACCCCAGGTAGCCTCTCGGAGGCATCGCCAACATCAGCATCATCATCAGCATCATCATCAGCATTATCATCATCAGTATCATCAGAAGCATCATCAGTATCATCATCAGTATCAGCATCATCAGTATCATCAGCATCATCATCAGTAGCATCATCATCAGTAGCATCATCATCAGCAGTAGCAGCATCATCAGCAGCAGTAGCAGCATCATCAGCAGCATGAGCATCATCAGCAGCATCATCAGCAGCATCATCATCATCAGTAGCATCATCATCATCAGTAGCATCATCAGCAGCATCATCAGTAGCATCATCAGCAGCAGCATCATCATCAGTAGCATCATCATCATCAGTAGCATCATCAGCATCATCATCAGTAGCATCATCAGCAGCATCATCATCAGTATCATCATCAGTAGCAGCATCATCATCATCAGCAGCATCATCAGTAGCATCATCATCAGTAGCATCATCATCAGTAGCATCATCATCATCAGTAGCATCATCATCAGTAGCATCATCATCAGTAGCATCATCACTATCATCATCATCAGTAGCATCATCATCATCAGTAGCATCATCATCAGTAGCATCATCAGCATCATCAGCAGCAGCATCATCATCAGTATCATCAGCATCATCAGTAGCATCATCATCATCAGTAGCAGCATCATCAGCATCATCATCAGCATCATCATCAGCAGCAGTGCGACGATGACGATGCTGATGATGAAGGGGTGCGTGTACGTGTTGATGACGATGATTATTGGTGATTGATTATCGATGATGATTATTGATGCTTATTCACTCGGTGTGTGTGGCGCTCCCCTAGGTCCACTGTAGTGGTGGTGGTGGTGTAGTGGTGGTGTAGTGGTGGTGGTGGTAGTGGTGGTAGTGGTGGTGGTGGTGTAGTGGTGATGGTGGTGTAGTGGTGGTGTAGTGGTAGTGGTAGTAGTGGTGGTAGTGGTGGTGTAGTGGTGGTGGTGTAGTGGTGGTGGTGGTGTTGTAGTGGTGGTGGTGGTGGTGGTAGTGGTGTTGGTGGTGGTAGTGGTGGTGTAGTGGTGGTGGTGGTAGTGGTGGTGGTGGTGTAGTGGTGGTAGTGGTGGTGGTGGTGTAGTGGTGATGGTGGTGTAGTGGTGGTGGTGTTGTGGTGGTGTAGTGGTGGTGGTGTTGTGGTGGTGTAGTGGTGGTGGTGGTGTAGTGGTGGTGTTGTGGTGGTGTTGTGGTGGTGTAGTGGTGGTAGTGGTGGTGGTGGTGTAGTGGTGATGGTGGTGGTGTTGTGGTGGTGTAGTGGTGGTGGTGGTGGTGTAGTGGTGGTGGTGGTGTAGTGGTGATGGTGGTGTAGTGGTGGTGTAGTGGTGGTGGTGGTGTAGTGGTGGTGGTGGTAGTGATGTTGGTGGTGGTAGTGGTGGTAGTAGTGGTGGTAGTGATGGTGGTGGTGGTAGTGATGTTGGTGGTGGTAGTGGTGGTAGTAGTGGTGGTAGTGATGGTGGTGGTGGTAGTGATGTTGGTGGTGGTAGTGGTAGTGGTGGTAGTGGTGGTGGTGATGGTAGTGGTGGTGGTAGTGGTGGTGGTAGTGGTGGTGGTAGTGGTGGTAGTGGTAGTGATGGTGGTGGTGGTAGTGGTGGTGATAGTGGTGGTAGTGGTGAGTGGTGGTAGTGATGGTGGTGGTAGTGATGGTGGTGATGGTGGTGGTAGTGGTGGTGGTGGTAGTGGTGGTGGTGGTAGTGGTGGTGGTGGTAGTGATGGTGGTGGTGGTAGTGATGGTGGTGTTGGTAGTGATGTTGGTGGTGGTAGTGGTGGTGTAGTGGTGGTAGTGGTGTAGTTAACATCGCCGGCACTGGGGGAGACAAAGGCGGCCGGGCGTGGTGCTGCTGCTACTCGCTACTAACAGCACTTGCCTCTACAGCCCTGCTAGAGGCTACCTGGGGGTGCTTTGTCTGTGTCTGTGTGACTGCACTTGCCTCTACAGCCCTGCTAGAGGCTACCTGGGGGTGCTTTGTCTGTGTCTGTGTGACTGCACTTGCCCCTACAGCCCTGCTAGAGGCTACCTGGGGGAGCTTTGTCTGTGTCTGTGTAACTGCACTTGCCCCTACAGCCCTGCTAGAGGCTACCTGGGGGGAGCTTTGTCTGTGTCTGTGACTGCACTTGCCCCTACATCTCTGATAGAGACTTCCTGGGAGAGCTTTGTCTCTGTGTGTATGTGTGGGTGTGTGTGAATGAGTGTGTGGGTGGGGAGTGGTGGTGCAGTGGTTAGCGCATTGTGTGAGTGAGTGTGTGAGTGATTGAGTGTATGAGTGAGTGTGTGTGAGTGAGTGTGTGTGAGTGTATGAGTGAGTGTGTGAGTGTATGAGTGAGTGTATGTGTGAGTGCATGTATGAGTGTGTGTGGGTGAGTGTGTGTGAGTGAGTGTATGAGTGTGTGTGTGTGAGTGTATGAGTGAGTGTGTGAGAGTGTGTGTGAGTGTATGAGTTTGAGTGTATGAGTGTATGAGTGAGTGTGTGAGAGTGTGTGTGAGTGTATGAGTGAGTGTATGAGTGAGTGAGTGTATGAGTGAGTGTATGAATGAATGAGTATATGAGTGTGTGAGTGAGTGTGTGAGTGAGTGATTGAGTGTATGAGTGAATGAGTGTATGAGTGAGTGTGTGTATGAGTGAGTGTGTGTATGAGTGAGTGTATGTGTGAGTGAGTGTGTGAGTGTATGAGTGAGTGTGAGTGAGTGTGAGTGAGTGTGAGTGAGTGAATGAGTGAGTGTATGAATGAGTGAGTGTATGAGTGAGTGTATGAGTGATTGAGTGTATGAGTGAGTGTATGAATGAGTGACTGAGTGTATGAGTGACTAAGTGTATGAGTGAGTAACTGAGTCTGTGAGTGACTGAGTGAGTGAGTGTATGAGTGAGTGTGTGAGTGAGTGAGTGAGTGTGTGAGTGAGTGTGTGAGTGAGTGTGTGAGTAAGTGAGAGTGTGTGTGAGTGTATGAGTGAGTGTGTGAGTGAGTGTGAGTGAATGAGTGAGTGTATGAATGAGTGAGTGTATGAGTGAGTGTGTGAGTGTATGAGTGATTGAGTGTATGAGTGAGTGTATGAATGAGTGACTGAGTGTATGAGTGACTGAGTGTATGAGTGAGTAACTGAGTGTGTGAGTGACTGAGTGAGTGAGTGTATGAGTGAGTGTGTGAGTGAGTGAGTGTGTGAGTGAGTGTGTGAGTAAGTGAGAGTGTGTGTGAGTGAGTGTATGAGTGAGTGTATGAGTGAGTGTTTGAGTGTGTGAGTGAGTGTATGAATGAGTGAGTGTATGAGTGAGTGTATGAGTGAGTGATTGAGTGTATGAGTGATTGAGTGTATGAGTGATTGAGTGTATGAGTGAGTGTATGAGTAACTGAGTGTATGAGTGAGTAACTGATTGTATGAGTGAGTGACTGAGTGAGTGTATGAGTGAGTGTATGAGTGAGTGTATGAGTGAGTGTATGAGTGAGTGTGTGAGTGAGTGTGTGAGTGAGTGTATGAGTGAGTGAGTGTATGTGTGAGTGTGTGAGTGTATGTGTGAGTGTGTGAGTGTATGTGTGAGTGTGTGAGTGTATGAGTGAGTGTATGAGTCAGTGTATGAGTGAGTGAGTGTATGAACGAGTGAGTGTATGAGTGAGTGATTGAGTTTATGAGTGATTGAGTGTATGAATGAGTGCATGAGTGAGTGAGTGAATGTATGAGTGAGTGAGTGTATGAGTGAGTGAGTGTATGAGTGACTGAGTGTATGAGTGACTGAGTGTATGAGTGACTGAGTGTATGAGTGAGTAACTGAGTGAGTGAGTGACTGAGTGAGTGTATGAGTGAGTGTATGAGTGAGTGAGTGTATGAGTGAGTGTATGTGTGAGTGTGTGAGTGTATGAGTAAGTGTATGACTGAGTGTATGAGTGAGTGTATGAGTGAGTGAGTGTATGAACGAGTGAGTGTATGAGTGAGTGTATGAGTGAGTGATTGAGTGTATGAGTGATTGAGTGTATGAGTGAGTGAGTGTGTGAGTGACTGTGTGTGTGAGTGAGTATATGAGTGAGTGTATGAGTGAGTGTATGAGTGAGTGTGTGAGTGAGTGTGTGAGTGAGTGTGTGAGTGAGTGAGTGTATGAGTGAGTGTATGAGTGTGTGAGTGTATGAGTGTGTGAGTGTATGAGTGTATGAGTGTGTGAGTGTATGAGTGAGTGAGTGAGTGTATGATTGAGTGAGTGTGTGAGTCAGTGAGTGTGTGAGTGTATGAGTGAGTGTATGAGTGAGTGTGTGAGTGAGTGAGTGTGTGAGTGAGTGTGTGAGTGAGTGAGTGTGTGAGTGAGTGTGTGAGTAAGTGAGAGTGTGTGTGAGTGAGTGTATGAGTGAGTGTATGAGTGAGTGTTTGAGTGTGTGAGTGAGTGTATGAATGAGTGAGTGTATGAGTGAGTGTATGAGTGAGTGATTGAGTGTATGAGTGATTGAGTGTATGAGTGAGTGTATGAGTAACTGAGTGTATGAGTGAGTAACTGATTGTATGAGTGAGTGACTGAGTGAGTGTATGAGTGAGTGTATGAGTGAGTGTATGAGTGAGTGTATGAGTGAGTGTGTGAGTGAGTGTGTGAGTGAGTGTATGAGTGAGTGAGTGTATGTGTGAGTGTGTGAGTGTATGTGTGAGTGTGTGAGTGTATGTGTGAGTGTGTGAGTGTATGAGTGAGTGTATGAGTCAGTGTATGAGTGAGTGAGTGTATGAACGAGTGAGTGTATGAGTGAGTGATTGAGTTTATGAGTGATTGAGTGTATGAATGAGTGCATGAGTGAGTGAGTGAATGTATGAGTGAGTGAGTGTATGAGTGAGTGAGTGTATGAGTGACTGAGTGTATGAGTGACTGAGTGTATGAGTGACTGAGTGTATGAGTGAGTAACTGAGTGAGTGAGTGACTGAGTGAGTGTATGAGTGAGTGTATGAGTGAGTGAGTGTATGAGTGAGTGTATGTGTGAGTGTGTGAGTGTATGAGTAAGTGTATGACTGAGTGTATGAGTGAGTGTATGAGTGAGTGAGTGTATGAACGAGTGAGTGTATGAGTGAGTGTATGAGTGAGTGATTGAGTGTATGAGTGATTGAGTGTATGAGTGAGTGAGTGTGTGAGTGACTGTGTGTGTGAGTGAGTATATGAGTGAGTGTATGAGTGAGTGTGTGAGTGAGTGTGTGAGTGAGTGTGTGAGTGAGTGTGTGAGTGAGTGAGTGTATGAGTGAGTGTATGAGTGTGTGAGTGTATGAGTGTGTGAGTGTATGAGTGTATGAGTGTGTGAGTGTATGAGTGAGTGAGTGAGTGTATGATTGAGTGAGTGTGTGAGTCAGTGAGTGTGTGAGTGTATGAGTGAGTGTATGAGTGAGTGTGTGAGTGAGTGTGTGAGTGAGTGAGTGTGTGAGTGAGTGGGAGTGAGTGAGTGTGTGAGTGTTTGAGTGAGTTAGTGTATGTATGAGTGAGTGAGTGTATGAGTGTGTGAGTGTATGAGTGAGTGAGTGTATGAGTGTGTGAGTGTATGAGTGAGTGACTGTATGAGTGTGTGAGTGAGTGTGTGAGTGAGTGTATGAGTGAGTGTATGAATGAGTGAGTGTGAGTGAGTGTATGAGTGTATGAGTGAGTGTGTGAGTGAGTGTATGAGTGAGTGAGTGTGTGAGTGAGTGTATGAGTGTGTGAGTGAGTGTGTGAGTGTGTCAGTGAGTGTGTGAGTGTGTGAGTGAGTGATTGTATGAGTGAGTGTGTGAGTGAGTGAGTGTATGAGTGAGTGTGTGAGTGAGTGTGTGAATGAGTGAGTGTATGAGTGAGTGAGTGAGTGTATGAGTGTATGAGTGAGTGTATGAGTGTATGAGTCTGTGTATGAGTGAGTGAGTCTGTGTATGAGTGAGTGAGTGTGTGAGTGTGTGAGTGAGTGTATGAGTGTGTAAGTGTGTAAGTGAGTGTATAAGTAAGTGAATGTGTAAGTGAGTGTGTGTGTAAGTGTGTAAGTGAGTGTGTAAGTGTGTAAGTGAGTGTGTGTGTAAGTGTGTAAGTGTGTGAGTGAGTGAGTGTGTAAGTGAGTGTGTAAGTGTGTAAGTAAGTGTGTAAGTGAGTGTGTAAGTGTGTGAGTGTGTGTGTAAGTGTGTGAGTGTGTAAGTGTGTAAGTGAGTGTGTGAGTGTGTAAGTGTGTAAGTGAGTGTGTAAGTGTGTAAGTGAGTGTGTAAGTGTGTAAGTGTATGAGTGTGTAAGTGGGTGTGTAAGTGAGTGTGTAAGTGTGTGAGTGTGTAAGTGAGTGTATAAGTAAGTGAATGTGTAAGTGAGTGTGTGTGAGTGTGTGTGTAAGTGTGTAAGTGTGTGAGTGGGTGTGTAAGTGTGTAAGTGGGTGTGTAAGTGTGTAAGTGGGTGTGTAAGTGAGTGTGTAAGTGAGTGTGTAAGTGAGTGAGACTCTCTCTGTCCGTGTCACGCCTCAGGACTCCAACCCGGAAGTTTAAAATTCGTTGTGACGCAGCCATTGTGAGTGTTTGTGTCTGTGTGTGTGTGTCTGTGTGTGTGTCTGTGTGTGTGTGTCTGTGTGTGTGTCTCTGTGTGTGTCTGTGTGTGTGTGTGTGAGTCTGTGTGAGTCTGTGTGTGTGTCTCTGTGTGTTTCTGTGTGTGTCTGTGAGTGTGTCTGTGTGTGTGTCTGTGTGTGTCTGTGTGTGTGTCTGTGTGTGTGTGTCTGTGTGTGTGTGTCTGTGTGTGTGTGTTTCTGTGTGTGTCTGTGTGTGTGTCTGTGTGTGTGTGTGTCTGTGTGTGTGTCTGTGTGTGTGTCTGTGTGTGTGTGTCTGTGTGTGTGTCTGTGTGTGTGTGTCTGTGTGTGTGTGTGAGTCTGTGTGAGTCTGTGTGTGTGTCTGTGTGTGTCTGTGTGTGTGTGTCTTTGTGTGTGTCTGTGTGTGTCTGTGAGTGTGTCTGTGTGTGTGTCTGTGTGTGTCTGTGTGTGTGTCTGTGTGTGTGTGTCTGTGTGTGAGTGATGTCCACCTGTTCATACGTCACGCTCAAATTCGCTCACACAGGAGTCACGCATTCCACTCAATTCAGAAATCACACAGACACAGACAAAGGTCCCCCAGGTAGCCTCTAGCAGGGCTGTAGGGGCAAGTGCAGTCACACAGACACAAACAAAGCTCCCCCAGGTAGCCTCTAGCAGGGCTGTAGGGGCAAGTGCAGTTACACAGACAAAGCTCCCCCAGGTAGCCTCTAGCAAGGCTGTAGGGGCAAGTGCAGTTACACAGACAAAGCTACCCCAGGTAGCCTCTAGCAGGGCTGTAGGGGCAAGTGCAGTCACACAGACACAGACAAAGCTCCCCCAGGTAGCCTCTAGCAGGGCTGTAGGGGCAAGTGCTGTTACACAGACACATACAAAGCTCCCCCAGGTAGCCTCTAGCAGGGCTGTAGGGGCAAGTGCAGTCACACAGACACAGACAAAGCTACCCCAGGTAGCCTCTAGCAGGGCTGTAGGGGCAAGTGCAGTCACACAGACACAGACAAAGCTCCCCCAGGTAGCCTCTAGGGCCCTGCTAGAGGCTACCTGGGGGAGCTTTGTCTGCGTGTCTGTGATTTCACTCTAATCCTGGTTAAATCTTTTCACGATTTAATATCAACATCACTCCCTTTGTAATCCCTGCGGTGGGAGAGTGAGTGAGTGGGTGGGTGAGTGAGTGGGTGAGTGAGTGGGTGAGTGGGTGGGTGAGTGGGTGAGTGGGTGAGTGGGTGGGTGAGTGGGTGGGTGGGTGAGTGGGTGGGTGAGTGGGTGGGTGGGTGAGTGGGTGAGTGAGTGGGTGGGTGAGTGGGTGAGTGGGTGGGTGAGTGGGTGAGTGGGTGGGTGAGTGGGTGAGTGAGTGAGTGGGTGGGTGAGTGAGTGAGTGGGTGGGTGAGTGGGTGGGTGAGTGGGTGGGTGAGTGGGTGAGTGAGTGGGTGAGTGGGTGGGTGGGTGAGTGAGTGGGTGAGTGAGTGAGTGGGTGGGTGGGTGAGTGGGTGGGTGAGTGAGTGGGTGGGTGAGTGGGTGAGTGGGTGAGTGAGTGAGTGAGTGGGTGGGTGGGTGAGTGAGGGGTGAGTGGGTGAGTGAGTGAGGGGTGAGTGAGTGGGTAAGTGGGTGGGTGGGTGAGTGGGTGAGCAGGGGGGTGGGTGGGTAGGTGAGTGAGTGGTGAGTGGGTGGGTGAGTGGGTGGGTTTGTGAGTGAGTGGGTGGGTGGGTGAGTGGGTGGGTGAGTGAGTGAGTAGGTGGGTAGGTGAGTGGGTTGGTGAGTGAGTGGGTGAGTGAGTGGATGAGTGGGTGGCTGATTTGGTGAGTGGTGAGTTAGTGAGTGGGTGGATGGGTTGGTGAGTGGGTAGGTGGGTGGGTGAGTGAGTGGGTAAGTGGGTGAGTGGGTGAGTGAGTGGGTGAGTGGTGGGTGAGTGGTAGTGGTTGTTGTAGTGGTTGTAGTGGTAGTGGTTGTTGTAGTGGTAGTGGTTGTTGTTGTAGTGGTTGTAGTGGTTGTTGTGGTTGTAGTGGTAGTGGTTGTTGTAGTGGTAGTGGTTGTTGTAGTAGTGGTTGTAGTGGTTGTAGTGGTAGTGGTTGTAGTGGTTGTTGTAGTAGTGGTTGTTGTAGTAGTGGTTGTAGTGGTTGTAGTGGTAGTGGTTGTTGTAGTGGTAGTGGTTGTTGTAGTGGTTGTTGTAGTGGTAGTGGTTGTTGTTGTGGTTGTAGTAGTGGTTGTAGTGGTTGTTGTAGTGGTTGTAGTGGTTGTTGTTGTTGTTGCTTGTAGCTAAAATTGTTTTTCCCCGTGTTCCTGTGTGTCTGTGTCTCTCTCTCTCTCTCTGTGTGTGTTTCTGTGTCGCTCTCTGTGTCTCTGTGTGTCTCTGTGTGTCTTTGTGTGTGTCTGTGTCTCTCTGTGTCTCTCTGTGTCTCTCTCTCTGTGTCTCTATGTGTCTCTCTGTGTGTCTCTCTATCTCTCTCTGTATCTCTCTGTGTGTCTCTCTCTCTGTCTCTCTCTGTGTCTCTGTGTCTCTCTGTGTCTCTGTGTGTCTCTGTCTCTCTGTGTCTCTCTCTGTCTGTCTCTGTGTCTCTCTGTGTGTCTCTGTGTCTCTCTGTGTCTCTGTCTCTCTGTGTCTCTCTCTGTGTCTCTCTGTGTCTCTCTGTGTCTCTCTGTGTCTCTGTCTCTCTCTGTATCTCTCTGTCTCTCTCTGTGTCGCTGTCTTTCTGTGTGTCTCTGTCTCTCTGTGTCTCTGTGTGTGTCTCTCTGTGTCTCTGTGTCTCTCTGTGTCTCTGTCTCTCTCTCTGTCTCTCTCTGTGTTTCTGTGTCTCTCTGTGTCTCTGTGTCTCTCTCTCTCTCTGTCTCTCTCTGTGTCTCTCTCTCTGTATCTCTGTGTCTCTCTCTGTGTCTCTGTCTCTCTCTGTGTCTCTGTCTCTCTCTGTCTCTCTGTGTCTCTGTGTGTCTCTGTCTCTCTGTGTCTCTGTGTGTGTCTCTGTGTCTCTCTGTCTCTCTCTGTGTCTCTCTGTGTCTCTGTGTGTCTGTGTGTCTCTGTGTGTCTCTGTGTCTCTCTCTGTGTATCTCTCTGTCTCTCTGTGTGTCTCTCTGTGTCTCTCTGTGTCTCTGTGTGTCTCTCTCTCTCTGTCTCTCTCTGTGTCTCTCTCTCTGTATCTCTCTGTCTCTCTCTGTGTGTCTCTGTGTGTCTCTGTGTCTGTGTGTGTCTCTGTGTGTCTCTCTGTGTCTCTCTCTCTGTGTCTGTGTGTCTCTGTGTCTCTGTGTGTCTCTCTGTGTCTGTCTCTCTGTGTCTCTGTGTGTCTCTGTCTCTCTGTGTCTCTGCGTGTGTCTCTGTGTCTCTCTGTCTCTCTCTGTGTCTCTCTGTGTCTGTGTCTCTCTCTGTGTCTCTCTCTGTGTGTCTCTGTGTCTCTGTGTGTCTCTGTGTGTCTCTGTGTCTCTCTGTATGCCTGTGTCTCTGTGTGTCTCTGTCTCTCTCTCTGTGTTTCTGTGTCTCTCTGTGTCTCTGTGTCTCTGTGTGTTTCTGTCTCTGTGTCTCTCTCTCTGTGTCTCTGTGTGTCTCTGTGTCTCTGTGTCTCTCTCTGTGTCTCTCTGTGTCTCTGTGTCTCTCTCTCTCTCTGTGTGTCTCTGTGTGTCTCTGTGTGTCTCTCTCTCTGTGTGTCTCTGTGTCTCTGTGTGTCTCTGTGTGTCTCTGTGTCTCTGTGTCTCTCTGTATGCCTGTGTCTCTCTGTGTCTCTGTGTGTCTCTGTGTCTCTCTCTGTGTGTCTCTGTGTCTCTCTCTCTGTGTCTCTCTCTGTCTCTCTGTGTCTCTCTGTGTCTCTGTCTCTCTGTGTGTCTCTGTGTGTCTCTGTGTCTCTGTCTGTGTCTCTCTGTGTGTCTCTCTCTCTCTCTGTGTGTCTCTGTGTGTCTCTCTCTGTGTGTCTCTCTGTGTCTCTGTGTGTCTCTCTGTGTGTCTCTCTGTGTCTCTCTGTGTGTCTCTGTGTGTCTCTGTCTCTGTGTGTCTCTCTCTGTGTCTCTGTGTCTCTCTCTGTCTGTGTGTCTCTGTGTGTCTCTGTCTCTGTGTGTCTCTCTCTGTCTCTGTGTGTCTCTGTGTGTCTCTGTGTGTCTCTGTGTCTCTCTCTGTGTCTCTGTGTCTCTGTCTCTCTCTGTGTGTCTCTGTGTCTCTGTCTCTCTCTGTGTGTCTCTGTCTCTGTGTGTCTCTCTCTGTGTGTCTCTGTGTCTCTCTCTGTGTGTCTCTGTGTCTCTCTCTCTGTGTCTCTCTCTGTCTCTCTGTGTCTCTCTGTGTCTCTGTCTCTCTGTGTGTCTCTGTGTGTCTCTGTGTCTCTGTCTGTGTCTCTCTGTGTGTCTCTCTCTCTCTCTCTCTCTGTGTCTCTGTGTGTCTCTCTCTGTGTGTCTCTCTGTGTCTCTGTGTGTCTCTCTGTGTGTCTCTCTGTGTCTCTCTGTGTGTCTCTGTGTGTCTCTGTGTGTCTCTGTCTCTGTGTGTCTCTCTCTGTGTCTCTGTGTCTCTCTCTCTCTCTGTGTGTCTCTGTGTGTCTCTGTCTCTGTGTGTCTCTCTCTGTCTCTGTGTGTCTCTGTGTGTCTCTGTGTGTCTCTGTGTCTCTCTCTGTGTCTCTGTGTCTCTGTCTCTCTCTGTGTGTCTCTGTGTCTCTGTCTCTCTCTGTGTGTCTCTGTCTCTGTGTGTCTCTGTGTCTCTCTCTGTGTCTCTGTCTCTCTCTGTGTGTCTCTGTGTCTCTGTCTCTCTCTGTGTGTCTCTGTCTCTGTGTGTCTCTCTCTGTGTGTCTCTGTGTCTCTCTCTGTGTGTCTCTGTGTCTCTCTCTCTCTGTGTCTCTCTCTGTCTCTCTGTGTCTCTCTGTGTCTCTGTCTCTCTGTGTGTCTCTGTGTGTCTCTGTGTCTCTGTCTGTGTCTCTCTGTGTGTCTCTCTCTCTCTCTCTCTGTGTGTCTCTGTGTGTCTCTCTCTGTGTGTCTCTCTGTGTCTCTGTGTGTCTCTCTGTGTGTCTCTCTGTGTCTCTCTGTGTGTCTCTGTGTGTCTCTGTCTCTGTGTGTCTCTCTCTGTGTCTCTGTGTCTCTCTCTCTCTGTGTGTCTCTGTGTGTCTCTGTCTCTGTGTGTCTCTCTCTGTCTCTGTGTGTCTCTGTGTGTCTCTGTGTGTCTCTCTGTGTCTCTCTCTCTGTGTCTCTCTCTGTCTCTCTGTGTCTCTCTGTGTCTCTGTGTCTCTGTGTGTCTCTGTGTGTCTCTGTGTCTCTCTCTGTGTCTCTGTGTCTCTCTCTGTGTGTCTCTGTGTGTCTCTGTGTGTCTCTCTGTGTCTCTGTGTGTCTCTCTGTGTCTCTGTGTCTCTGTGTGTCTCTCTGTGTCTCTGTGTCTCTCTCTCTGTGTCTCTGTGTCTCTGTGTCTCTCTGTGTCTCTGTGTCTCTCTCTCTCTCTGTCTCTCTCTGTGTCTCTCTCTCTGTCTCTCTCTGTGTCTCTCTGTATCTCTCTCTCTGTATCTCTCTGTCTCTCTCTCTGTCTCTCTCTCTGTGTGTCTCTGTCTCTCTCTGTGTCTGTCTCTCTCTGTCTCTCTCTGTGTGTCTCTGTGTCTCTCTGTGTCTCTGTGTCTCTGTGTGTCTCTGTCTCTGTGTGTCTCTCTCTGTCTCTGTGTGTCTCTCTGTGTCTCTGTGTGTCTCTCTGTGTCTTTGTGTCTCTCTCTGTGTGTCTCTGTGTCTCTGTGTGTCTCTGTGTCTCTCTCTGTCCTTGTCTCAGTGGCATTGTCTCAGGCTCCGAGCTGGTTGGACGTGGAGCGGACACTGAGCGTGGTGCAGGGACAAAACGCCTCGCTCAGATGTACCCTGCAGGTAACACACAGACACATACACACTCACACACAGTGTGACACACACACACAGTGTGATACACACAGTGTGATACACACAGTGACACACACAGTGACAAAACGCCTCGCTCAGATGTACCCTGCAGGTAACACAGAGACACAGAGAGACACACACAGATAGACACACACACAGTGTGATACACAGTAACACACTCACAGGGACAAAACGCCTCGCTCAGATGTACCCTGCAGGTAACACAGAGACACACACAGAGACACACACAGTGAGACACACACACAGTGTGATACACACAGTGTGATACACACAGGGACACACACAGTGTGATACACACAGTGTGATACACACAGTGTGATACACACAGTGTGATACACACAGTGTGATACACACACAGTGACACACAGTGACAAAACGCCTCGCTCAGATGTACCCTGCAGGTAACACAGAGACACATACACACTCACACACAGTGTGACACACACACACAGTGTGATACACACAGTGTGATACACACAGTGTGATACACACAGTGTGACACACACACACAGTGTGATACACACAGTGTGATACACACAGTGACACACAGTGACAAAACGCCTCGCTCAGATGTACCCTGCAGGTAACACAAAGACACAGAGAGACACACACAGATAGACACACACACAGTGTGATACACAGTAACACACTCACAGGGACAAAACGCCTCGCTCAGATGTACCCTGCAGGTAACACAAAGACACACACAGAGAGACACACACAGATAGACACACACACAGTGTGATACACACACAGTGTGACACACAGTAACACACACACAGTGACACACAGGGACAAAACGCCTCGCTCAGATGTACCCTGCAGGTAACACACAGAGAGTGTGACACACAGAGAGAGACACACAGTAACACACAGTGTGATACACACACACAGTGTGATACACACTCACAGTGACACAGTGACACACACACAGTAACACACACAGGGACAAAACGCCTCGCTCAGATGTACCCTGCAGGTAACACAGAGACACAGAGAGACACAGAGAGACACTCACACAGTGTGATACACACACAGTGTGACACACTATGTGTGTGTGTCACACACATAGTGTGACACACACACACAGGGACAAAACGCCTCGCTCAGATGTACCCTGCAGGTAACACAGAGACACATAGACACACACAGTGAGACACACAGAGAGACACACACAGAGAGACACACACAGAGAGACACACACAGAGAGACACACACAGAGAGACACACACAGAGAGACACACACAGAGAGACACACACAGAGAGACACACACAGAGAGACACACACAGAGAGACACACACAGTGTGATACACACACACAGTGTGATACACACACACAGTGTGATACACACAGAGAGACACACACAGAGAGACACACACAGTGTGATACACACACAGTGTGATACACACACACACAGTGTGTGTGTATCACACTGTGTATCACACATACAGTGTGATACACAGTGTGATACACACAGTGTGATACACACAGTAACACACAGTGTGATACACACACACAGTGTGATACACACACACAGTGTGATACACACAGTAACACACAGTGTGATACACACACAGTGTGATACACACACACACAGTGTGTGTATCACACTGTGTATCACACATACAGTGTGATACACAGTGTGATACACACAGTGTGATACACACAGTAACACACAGTGTGATACACACACAGTGTGATACACACACACAGTGTGTGTATCACACTGTGTATCACACATACAGTGTGATACACAGTGTGATACACACAGTGTGATACACACAGTAACACACAGTGTGATACACACACAGTGTGATACACACACACAGTGTGTATCACACTGTGTATCACACATACAGTGTGATACACAGTGTGATACACACAGTGTGATACACACAGTAACACACAGTGTGATACACACACAGTGTGATACACACACACACAGGGACAAAACGCCTCGCTCAGATGTACCCTGCAGGTAACACAGAGACAGAGAGACACACACAGAGAGACACACACAGAGAGACACACACAGAGAGACACACACAGTGATACACACACACACAGTGACAAAACGCCTCGCTCAGATGTACCCTGCAGGTAACACAAACACAGAGAGACACACACAGAGAGACACACACAGAGAGACACACACAGTGTGATACACACAGTGACACACACACAGTGACACACACAGGGACAAAACGCCTCGCTCAGATGTACCCTGCAGGTAACACAAACACAGAGAGACACACACAGTGACACACACAGTGTGATACACAGTAACACACACACAGTGTGATACACACACAGTGTGATACACACAGTGTGATACACACAGTAACACACAGTAACACACACTCACAGTGACACACACAGTGTGACACACACACAGTAACACACAGTGTGATACACACACAGTGTGATACACACAGTGTGATACACACAGTGTGATACACACAGTGTGATACACACAGTAACACACAGTGTGATACACACAGTGTGATACACACAGTAACACACAGTGTGATACACACAGTGTGATACACACAGTGTGACACACACAGTAACACACAGTGTGATACACACAGTGTGATACACACACAGTGTGATACACACACAGTGTGATACACACAGTGTGATACACACACAGTGTGATACACACAGTGTGATACACACAGAGAGACACACACAGTAACACACAGTGTGATACACACACAGTGTGATACACACAGTGTGATACACACAGAGAGACACACACAGTAACACACAGTGTGATACACACACAGTGTGATACACACAGTGTGATACACACAGTGTGATACACACAGTGTGATACACACAGTGTGACACACAGTGTGATACACACAGTGTGATACACACAGTAACACACAGTGTGATACACACAGTGTGACACACACAGTAACACACAGTGTGATACACACAGTGTGATACACACACAGTGTGATACACACAGTGTGATACACACAGTGTGATACACACACAGTGTGATACACACACAGTGTGATACACACACAGTGTGATACACACAGTGTGATACACACAGAGAGACACACACAGTAACACACAGTGTGATACACACACAGTGTGATACACACAGTGTGATACACACAGTGTGATACACACAGTGTGACACACAGTGTGATACACACAGTGTGATACACACAGTAACACACAGTGTGATACACACAGTGTGATACACACAGTAACACACAGTGTGATACACACAGTAACACACACAGTGTGATACACACAGTGTGATACACACAGTGTGATACACACAGTGTGACACACACAGTAACACACAGTGTGATACACACAGTGTGATACACACAGTGTGATACACACACACAGTGTGATACACACACAGTGTGATACACACACAGTGTGATACACACAGTAACACACAGTGTGATACACACAGTGTGACACACACAGTGTGATACACACAGTAACACACACACAGTGACAAAACGCCTCGCTCAGATGTACCCTGCAGGTAACACAAAGACACAGAGAGACACACACAGTGAGACACACACAGTGTGATACACACAGTGTGATACACACAGTGTGATACACACACAGTGTGATACACACACAGTGTGATACACACACAGTGTGATACACACACAGTGTGATACACACACAGTGTGATACACACACAGTGTGATACACACACAGTGTGATACACACAGTGTGATACACACAGTGTGATACACACAGTGTGATACACACAGTGTGATACACACAGTGTGATACACACAGTGTGATACACACAGTGTGATACACACAGTGTGATACACACAGTGTGATACACACAGTGTGATACACACAGTGTGATACACACAGTGTGATACACACACAGTGTGATACACACACAGTGTGATACACACACAGTGTGATACACACAGTGTCATACACACAGTGTGATACACACAGTGTGATACACACAGTGTGATACACACAGTGTGATACACACAGTGTGATACACACAGTGTGATACACACACAGTGTGATACACACAGTGTCATACACACAGTGTGATACACACAGTGTGATACACACAGTAACACACACAGTGTGATACACACAGTGTGATACACACAGTGTGATACACACAGTGTGATACACACAGTAACACACACAGTGTGATACACACAGTGTGATACACACAGTGTGATACACACAGTGTGATACACACACAGTGTGATACACACACAGTGTGATACACACACAGTGTGATACACACAGTGTGATACACACAGTGTGATACACACAGTGTGATACACACACAGTGTGATACACACAGTGTGATACACACACAGTGTGATACACACACAGTGTGATACACACAGTGTGATACACACACAGTGTGATACACACACAGTGTGATACACACACAGTGTGATACACACAGTGTGATACACACAGTGTGATACACACAGTGTGATACACACAGTGTGATACACACAGTAACACACACAGTGAGACACACACAGTGTCACACACACAGTGTCACACACACAGTGTGATACACACACAGTGTGATACACACACAGTGTGATACACACAGTGTGATACACACACAGTGTGATACACACAGTGTCACACACACAGTGTGATACACACAGTGTGATACACACAGTGTGATACACACACAGTGTGATACACACACAGTGTGATACACACAGTGTGATACACACACAGTGTGATACACACACAGTGTGATACACACAGTGTGATACACACAGTGTGATACACACACACAGTGTGATACACACACAGTGTGATACACACAGTGTGATACACACACAGTGTGATACACACACAGTGTGATACACACACGGTGTGATACACACACAGTGTGATACACACAGTGTGATACACACAGTGTGATACACACACAGTGTGATACACACACAGTGTGATACACACAGTGTGATACACACACACAGTGTGATACACACACAGTGTGATACACACAGTGTGATACACACACAGTGTGATACACACAGTGTGATACACACACAGTGTGATACACACAGTAACACACACACAGAGACACACAGAGAGACACACACAGTGTGATACACACAGTGTGATACACACAGTGTGATACACACAGTAACACACACAGTGTGATACACACAGTGTGATACACACAGTGTGATACACACAGTGTCTCACACACACAGTGTGATACACACACAGTGTGATACACACAGTGTGATACACACAGTGTGATACACACAGTGTGATACACACACAGTGTGATACACACACAGTGTGATACACACACAGTGTGATACACACAGTGTGATACACACACAGTGTGATACACACAGTAACACACACACAGAGACACACAGAGAGACACACACACAGTGTGATACACACAGTGTGATACACACAGTGTGATACACACAGAGAGACACACACAGTGTGATACACACAGTGTGATACACACAGTGTGATACACACAGTGTGATACACACAGAGAGACACACACAGTGTGATACACACAGTGTGATACACACAGTGTGATACACACAGTGTGATACACACAGAGAGACACACACATTGTGATACACACAGTGTGATACACACAGTGTGATACACACAGTGTGATACACACAGTGTGATACACACAGTGTGACACACACAGTGTGATACACACAGTGTGATACACACACACAGTGTGATACACACACAGTGTGACACACTCACACAGTGTGATACACACAGTGTGATACACACAGTGTGATACACACAGTGTGATACACACAGTGTGATACACACAGAGAGATACACACAGTGTGATACACACAGTGTGATACACACAGAGAGACACACACAGTGTGATACACACAGTGTGATACACACAGTGTGATACACACAGTGTGATACACACAGTGTCATACACACAGTGTGATACACACAGTGTGATACACACACTGTGTGTATCACACAGTGTGATACACACAGTGTGATACACACAGTGTGATACACACAGTGTGATACACACAGTGTGATACACACAGAGAGACACACACAGTGTGATACACACAGTGTGATACACACAGTGTGATACACACAGTGTGATACACACAGAGAGACACACACACAGTGACACACACAGTGTGATACACACAGTGTGATACACACAGAGAGACACACACACAGTAACACACACAGTGAGACACACACAGTGTGATACACACAGTGTGATACACACAGTGTGATACACACAGTGTGATACACACAGTGTCATACACACAGTGTCATACACACAGTGTGATACACACAGTGTGATACACACACAGTGTGATACACACACAGTGTGATACACACAGTGTGATACACACAGTGTGATACACACAGTGTGATACACACAGTGTGATACACACAGTGTCATACACACAGTGTCATACACACAGTGTGACACACACAGTGTGATACACACAGTGTGATACACACAGTGTGATACACACAGTGTGATACACACAGTGTGATACACACACAGTGTGATACACACACAGTGTGATACACACAGTGTGATACACACACAGTGTGATACACACAGTGTGATACACACAGTGTGATACACACAGTAACACACACAGTGTGACACACACACAGTGTGACACACACACAGTGTGATACACACACAGTGTGATACACACAGTGTGATACACACAGTGTGATACACACAGTGTGATACACACAGAGAGACACACACAGTGTGATACACACAGTGTGATACACACAGTCTGATACACACACAGTGTGATACACACACAGTGTGATACACACAGTGTCATACACACAGTGTCATACACACAGTGTGATACACACAGTGTGACACACTCACACAGTGTGATACACACAGTGTGATACACACAGTGTGATACACACAGTGTCATACACACAGTGTCATACACACAGTGTGATACACACACAGTGTGATACACACACAGTGTGATACACACACAGTGTGATACACACAGTGTGATACACACAGTGTGATACACACACACACACAGTGTGATACACACAGTGTGATACACACACACAGTGTGATACACACAGTGTGATACACACACACAGTGTGATACACACAGTGTGATACACACAGTGTGATACACACACACAGTGTGATACACACAGTGTGATACACACAGTGTGATACACACAGTGTGATACACACTGTGATACACACAGTGTGACACACACAGTGTGATACACACAGTGTGATACACACAGTGTGATACACACAGTGTGATACACACAGTAACACACACAGTGTGATACACACAGTGTGATACACACAGTGTGATACACACACAGTGTGATACACACACAGTGTGATACACACACACAGTGACACACAGTGTGATACACACAGTGTGATACACACACAGTGTGTATCACACTGTGTGTGATACACACACACAGTGTGATACACACAGTGTGACACACACACACAGTGACACACACAGTGTGACACACACAGTGACACACAGTGTGACACACACACACATTGTGATACACACACAGTGACACACACAGTGTGACACACACACAGTGACAAAACGCCTCGCTCAGATGTACCCTGCAGGTAACACACACACACACAGAGACACACAGTGTGACACACACAGTGTGATACACACACAGAGACACACAGTGTGACACACACACACATTGTGATACACACACAGTGACACACACAGTGTGACACACACACAGTGACACACACAGTGTGATACACACACAGTGACACACACAGTGTGACACACACACACATTGTGATACACACACAGTGACACACACAGTGTGACACACACACACAGTGACACACACAGTGACACACACACAGTGACACACAGTGACACACACACAGTGACACACACACAGTGACACACAGTGACACACACACAGTGACACACACACAGTGACACACAGTGACACACACACAGTGACAAAACGCCTCGCTCAGATGTACCCTGCAGGTAACACAAAGACACAGATAGACACACACAGAGAGACACACACAAACACAGTGTGATACACACACACAGTGACACACACTGTGATACACACACACAGTGTGACACACACACACACAGTGTGATACACACAGTGACACACACACTGTGATACACACTCACACAGTGACACAGTGACACACACAGTGTGATACACATAGTGTGATACACAGTAACACACACACAGTGTGACACACACACACAGTGACACACACACACAGTGACACACACACACAGTGACACACACACAGGGACAAAACGCCTCGCTCAGATGTACCCTGCAGGTAACACAGAGAGACAGAGAGACACACACAGAGTGTGATACACACACAGTGTGACACACACAGTGTGATACACACAGTGACACACACACAGTGACACAGTGACACACACACACACACAGTGACACACACAGTGACACACACACACAGTGACACACACACAGTGTGATACACACAGTGTGATACACACAGTGACACACACAGTGACACACACACACAGTGACACAGTGACACACACACAGTGACACACACACACAGTGACACACACAGTGACACACACATACAGTGACACACACACAGTGACACAGTGACACACACACAGTGACACACACACACAGTGACACACACACAGTGACACACACACAGTGACACTCACACAGTGACACACACACACAGTGACACTCACACAGTGACACAGTGACACACACAGTGTGACACACAGTGTGATACACACACACAGTGTGATACACACACACACACAGTGATACACACACACAGTGACACAGTGACACACACACAGTGACACACACACACAGTGACACACACAGTAACACACACACACAGTGACACACACAGTGACACACACACAGTGACACACACACACACAGTGACACACACAGTGACACACACACAGTGACACACACACAGTGACACACACACACAGTGACACAGACAGTGACACACACACAGTGACACACACACAGTGACACACACACAGTGACACACACAGTGACACACACAGTGACACACACACACAGTGACACACACACAGTGTGACACACGCACACAGTGACACACACAGTGACACACACACAGTGACACACACACAGTGACACACACACACACAGTGACACACACAGTGACACACACACAGTGACACACAGTGACACACACACAGTGACACACACACAGTGACACACACACACATTGACACACACTGACACACACACAGAGTGACACACACACAGAGTGACACACACAGTGACACACACACACAGTGACACACACAGTGACACACACACAGTGACACACACAGTGACACATACACACAGTGACACACACAGTGACACACACAGTGACACACACAGTGACACACACACAGTGACACACACACACAGTGACACACACACATAGTGACACACACACAGTGACACACACACAGTGACACACACAGTGTCACACACACACAGTGTCACACACACACACAGTGACACTGTGTGTCACTGTGTGTGTGTGTCACTGTGTGTGTGTGTCTCTGTGTGTGTCTCTGTGTGTCTCTGTGTGTGTCTCTGTGTGTCTCTGTGTCTCACTGTCTCACTGTGTGTGTCTCTGTGTCTCCCTGTGTCTCACTGTGTGTCTCCGTGTCTCCCTGTGTCTCACTGTGTGTCTCTGTGTCTCCCTGTGTTTCACTGTGTGTCTCATTGTGTGTCTCTGTGTGTCTCTGTGTGTGTCTCTGTGTGTCTCTGTGTCTCACTGTGTGTGTCTCTGTGTCTCTGTGTGTGTCTCTGTGTGTCTCTGTGTGTGTCTCTGTGTGTCTCTGTGTCTCTCTGTGTGTGTCTCACTGTGTGTGTCTCACTGTGTGTCTCTGTGTGTGTCTCACTGTGTCTCCCTGTGTCTCACTGTGTGTCTCTGTGTCTCCCTGTGTCTCACTGTGTGTGTCTCTGTGTGTCTCTGTGTCTCACTGTCTCACTGTGTGTGTCTCTGTGTCTCTGTGTCTCCCTGTGTCTCTGTGTGTCTCTGTGTGTGTCTCACTGTGTGTGTCTCTGTGTGTCTATGTGTCTCTGTGTGTGTCTCACTGTGTGTGTCTGTGTGTCTCACTGTGTGTCTCTGTATCTCACTGTGTGTCTCTGTGTGTGTCTCTGTGTGTCTCTGTGTCTCTGTGTGTGTCTCTGTGTGTCTCTGTGTCTCTGTGTGTCTCTGTGTCTCTGTCTCCCTGTGTGTCACTGTGTCTCACTGTATCTCACTGTGTGTCTCTGTGTGTGTCTCTGTGTATGTCTCTGTGTGTCTCTGTGTCTCACTGTCTCACTGTGTGTCTCTGTGTCTCCCTGTGTCTCCCTGTGTCTCACTGTGTCTCACTGTGTGTCTCTGTGTCTCTGTGTGTGTCTCTGTGTGTCTCTGTGTCTCTGTGTGTGTCTCTGTGTGTCTCTGTGTCTCACTGTGTGTGTCTCTGTGTCTCACTGTCTCACTGTGTGTGTCTCTGTGTCTCACTGTGTGTCTCTGTGTCTCTGTGTCTCCCTTTGTCTCTCTGTGTCTCACTGTGTGTGTCACTGTGTGTGTCTCTGTGTGACTCTGTGTCTCCCTGTGTCTCACTGTGTGTGTCTCTGTGTCTCTGTGTCTCCCTGTGTCTCCCTGTCTCCCTGTGTCTCTGTGTGTCTCTGTGTCTCCCTGTGTCTCATTGTGTGTCTCTGTGTGTCTCTGTGTGTGTCTCTGTGTGTCTCTGTGTCTCTCTGTGTGTGTCTCACTGTCTCGCTGTGTGTGTCTCTGTGTCTCACTGTGTGTGTCTCTGTGTGTCTCTGTGTCTCCCTGTGTCTCACTGTGTCTCACTGTGTGTCTCTGTGTGTGTCTCTGTGTCTCTGTGTGTGTCTTTGTGTGTCTCTGTGTCACTGTGTGTGTCTCTGTGTGTCTCTGTGTCTCACTGTCTCACTGTGTGTGTCTCTGTGTCTCACTGTTTCACTGTGTGTGTCTCTGTGTCTCACTGTTTCACTGTGTGTGTCTCTGTGTCTCCCTGTGTCTCACTGTGTGTCACTGTGTGTCTCTGTGTCTCCCTGTGTCTCCCTGTGTGTGTCTCTGTCTCCCTGTGTCTCCTTGTCTCCCTGTGTCTCTGTGTGTCTCTGTCTCCCTGTGTCTTATTGTGTGTCTCTGTGTGTCTCTGTGTGTGTCTCTGTGTGTCTCTGTGTGTCTCTGTGTCTCTCTGTGTGTCTCACTGTCTCGCTGTGTGTGTCTCTGTGTCTCACTGTGTGTGTCTCTGTGTCTCACTGTCTCACTGTGTGTCTCTGTGTGTCTATGTGTCTCTGTGTGTGTCTCACTGTGTGTGTCTATGTGTCTCTGTGTGTGTCTCACTGTGTGTGTCTGTGTGTCTCACTGTGTGTCTCTGTATCTCACTGTGTGTCTCTGTGTGTGTCTCTGTGTGTCTCTGTGTCTCTGTGTGTGTCTCTGTGTGTCTCTGTGTCTCTGTGTGTGTCTCTGTGTGTCTCTGTGTCTCTGTCTCCCTGTGTGTCACTGTGTCTCACTGTATCTCACTGTGTGTCTCTGTGTGTGTCTCTGTGTGTCTCTGTGTGTGTCTCTGTGTGTCTCTGTGTCTCACTGTCTCACTGCGTGTCTCTGTGTCTCCCTGTGTCTCCCTGTGTCTCACTGTGTCTCACTGTGTGTCTCTGTGTCTCTGTGTGTGTCTCTGTGTGTCTCTGTGTCTCTGTGTGTGTCTCTGTGTGTCTCTGTGTCTCACTGTGTGTGTCTCTGTGTCTCACTGTCTCACTGTGTGTGTCTCTGTGTCTCACTGTGTGTCTCTGTGTCTCTGTGTCTCTGTGTCTCTGTGTCTCCCTTTGTCTCTCTGTGTCTCACTGTGTGTGTCACTGTGTGTGTCTCTGTGTGACTCTGTGTCTCCCTGTGTCTCACTGTGTGTGTCTCTGTGTCTCTGTGTCTCCCTGTGTCTCCCTGTCTCCCTGTGTCTCTGTGTGTCTCTGTGTCTCCCTGTGTCTCATTGTGTGTCTCTGTGTGTCTCTGTGTGTGTCTCTGTGTGTCTCTGTGTCTCTCTGTGTGTGTCTCACTGTCTCGCTGTGTGTGTCTCTGTGTCTCACTGTGTGTGTCTCTGTGTGTCTCTGTGTCTCCCTGTGTCTCACTGTGTCTCACTGTGTGTCTCTGTGTGTGTCTCTGTGTCTCTGTGTGTGTCTCTGTGTGTCTCTGTGTCACTGTGTGTGTCTCTGTGTGTCTCTGTGTCTCACTGTCTCACTGTGTGTGTCTCTGTGTCTCACTGTTTCACTGTGTGTGTCTCTGTGTCTCACTGTTTCACTGTGTGTGTCTCTGTGTCTCCCTGTGTCTCACTGTGTGTCACTCTGTGTCTCCCTGTGTCTCCCTGTGTGTGTCTCTGTCTCCCTGTGTCTCCTTGTCTCCCTGTGTCTCTGTGTGTCTCTGTCTCCCTGTGTCTTATTGTGTGTCTCTGTGTGTCTCTGTGTGTGTCTCTGTGTGTCTCTGTGTGTCTCTGTGTCTCTCTGTGTGTCTCACTGTCTCGCTGTGTGTGTCTCTGTGTCTCACTGTGTGTGTCTCTGTGTCTCACTGTCTCACTGTGTGTCTCTGTGTGTGTCTATGTGTCTCACTGTGTGTCTCTGTGTGACTCTGTGTCTCTGTGTGTGTGTCTCGCTGTGTGTGTCTCTGTGTCTCACTGTGTATGTCTCTGTGTGTCTCTGTGTCTCACTGTCTCACTGTGTGTGTCTCTGTGTCTCTGTGTCTCTGTGTCTCCCTGTGTCTCACTGTGTCTCACTGTGTGTCTCTGTGTCTCTGTGTGTGTCTCTGTGTCTCCCTGTGTCTCACTGCGTGTCTCTGTGTGTGTCTCTGTGTGTGTCTCTGTGTCTCACTGTGTGTCTCTGTGTCTCACTGTGTGTCTCTGTGTGACTCTGTGTCGCTGTGTGTGTCTCTGTGTGTCTCTGTGTCTCTGTGTGTGTCTCTGTGTCTCTGTGTGTGTCTCTGTGTGTCTCTGTGTCTCACTGTGTGTCTCACTGTCTCACTGTGTGTCTCTGTGTGTCTCACTTTCTCACTGTGAGTGTCTCTGTGTCTCCCTGTGTGTCTCTGTGTCTCCCTATGTCTCACTGTGTGTCTCCGTGTCTCCTTGTGTCTCACTGTGTGTCTCTGTGTCTCCCTGTGTCTCACTGTGTGTGTCTCTGTGTCTCTGTGTCTCCCTGTGTCTCTGTGTGTCTCTGTGTCTCCCTGTGTCTCATTGTGTGTCTCTGTGTGTCTCTGTGTGTCTCTGTGTCTCTCTGTGTGTGTCTCACTGTCTCGCTGTGTGTGTCTCTGTGTCACACTGTGTGTGTCTCTGTGTCTCACTGTGTCTCATTGTCTCACTGTGTGTGTCTCACTGTCTCTCTGTGTGTCTCACTGTCTCGCTGTGTGTGTCTCTGTGTCTCACTGTGTGTGTCTCTGTGTCTCCCTGTGTCTCACTGTCTCACTGTGTGTCTCTGTGTGTGTCTCACTGTGTGTGTCTCTGTGTCTCCCTGTGTCTCACTGTGTGTGTCACTGTGTGTCTCTGTGTCTCACTGTGTGTCTCTGTGTGTGTCTCTGTGTGTGTCTCTGTTTCTCACTGTGTGTCTCTGTGTCTCACTGTGTGTCTCTGTGTGACTCTGTGTCTCTGTGTGTGTCTCTGTGTCTCCCTGTGTCTCACTGTCTCACTGTGTGTGTCTCTGTGTCTCACTGTGTGTCTCTGTGTCTCACTGTGTGTCTCTGTGTCTCACTGTGTGTCTCTGTGTGACTCTGTGTCTCTGTGTGTGTCTCTGTGTGTCTCTGTGTCTCTGTGTGTGTCTCTGTGTGTCTCTGTGTCTCACTGTGTGTGTCTCTGTGTCTCACTGTGTCTCACTGTGTCTTACTGTGTGTGTCTCCGTGTCTCTGTGTCTCACTGTCTCACTATGTGTGTCTCTGTGTCTCACTGTGTGTCTCACTGTGTGCCTCTGTGTCTCCCTGTGTCTCTGTGTGTGTCTCTGTGTGTGTCTCACTGTGTGTGTCACTGTGTGTCTCTGTGTCTCACTGTGTGTGTCTCTGTGTGTATCCGTGTCTCTGTGTCTCCCTGTGTCTCTGTGTCTCACTGTCTCACTATGTGTGTCTCTGTGTGTCTCTGTGTCTCACTGTGTGTCTCACTGTGTGTCTCTGTGTCTCCCTGTGTCTCTGTGTGTGTCTCACTGTGTGTGTCACTGTGTGTCTCTGTGTGTCTCTGTGTCTCCCTGTCTCACTGTGTGTGTCTCTGTGTCTCTGTTTCTATGTGTCTCACTGTGTGTGTGTTTCACTGTGTGTGTGTCTCACTGTGTGTGTGTCTCTGTGTCTCACTGTGTGTCTCTGTGTGTGTCTCTGTGTCTGTGTGTGTGTCTCTGTGTCTGTGTGTGTGTCTCTGTGTCTCACTGTGTGTCTCTTTGTGTCTCTGTGTCTCACTGTGTGTGTCTCACTGTGTGTGTCTCTGTGTCTGTGTGTGTCTCTGTGTCTGTGTGTGTGTGTGTCTCTGTGTCTCACTGTGTGTCTCACTGTGTGTGTCTCTGTGTCTGTGTGTGTGTCTCTGTGTCTGTGTGTGTGTCCCTGTGTCTGTGTGTGTGTCCCTGTGTCTCACTGTGTCTCACTGTGTGTCTCTGTGTGTCTCTGTGTCTGTCTCCGTGTCTCTGTGTGTGTCTCACTGTGTGTGTCTCACTGTGTGTGTCTCTGTGTCTCACTGTGTGTCTCTGTGTGTGTCTCTGTGTGTGTCTCCCTGTGTCTCACTGTGTGTGTCTCTGTGTGTTTCTGTGTCTTCCTGTGTCTCACTGTGTGTCTCTGTGTGTCTCACTGTGTGTGTCACTGTGTGTGTCTCTGTGTCTGTGTCTCTGTGTCTCCCTGTGTCTCACTGTGTGTCTCTGTGTGTCTCACTGTGTGTGTCACTGTGTGTGTCTCTGTGTGACTCTGTGTCTCTGTGTGTGTCTCTGTGTCTCCCTGTGTCTCACTGTCTCACTGTGTGTGTCTCTGTGTCTCACTGTGTGTCTCTGTGTCTCACTGTGTGTCTCTGTGTCTCACTGTGTGTCTCTGTGTGACTCTGTGTCTCTGTGTGTGTCTCTGTGTGTCTCTGTGTCTCTGTGTGTGTCTCTGTGTGTCTCACTGTGTGTGTCTCTGTGTCTCACTGTGTCTCACTGTGTCTTACTGTGTGTGTCTCCGTGTCTCTGTGTCTCACTGTCTCACTATGTGTGTCTCTGTGTCTCACTGTGTGTCTCACTGTGTGCCTCTGTGTCTCCCTGTGTCTCTGTGTGTGTCTCTGTGTGTGTCTCACTGTGTGTGTCACTGTGTGTCTCTGTGTCTCACTGTGTGTGTCTCTGTGTGTATCCGTGTCTCTGTGTCTCCCTGTGTCTCTGTGTCTCACTGTCTCACTATGTGTGTCTCTGTGTGTCTCTGTGTCTCACTGTGTGTCTCACTGTGTGTCTCTGTGTCTCCCTGTGTCTCTGTGTGTGTCTCACTGTGTGTGTCACTGTGTGTCTCTGTGTGTCTCTGTGTCTCCCTGTCTCACTGTGTGTGTCTCTGTGTCTCTGTTTCTATGTGTCTCACTGTGTGTGTGTTTCACTGTGTGTGTGTCTCACTGTGTGTGTGTCTCTGTGTCTCACTGTGTGTCTCTGTGTGTGTCTCTGTGTCTGTGTGTGTCTCTGTGTCTGTGTGTGTGTGTGTCTCTGTGTCTCACTGTGTGTCTCACTGTGTGTGTCTCTGTGTCTGTGTGTGTGTCTCTGTGTCTGTGTGTGTGTCCCTGTGTCTGTGTGTGTGTCCCTGTGTCTCACTGTGTGTCTCTGTGTGTCTCTGTGTGTGTCTCCGTGTCTCTGTGTGTGTCTCACTGTGTGTGTCTCACTGTGTGTGTCTCACTGTGTGTGTCTCTGTGTCTCACTGTGTGTCTCTGTGTGTGTCTCTGTGTGTGTCTCCCTGTGTCTCACTGTGTGTGTCTCTGTGTGTTTCTGTGTCTTCCTGTGTCTCACTGTGTGTCTCTGTGTGTCTCACTGTGTGTGTCACTGTGTGTGTCTCTGTGTCTGTGTCTCTGTGTCTCCCTGTGTCTCACTGTGTGTCTCTGTGTGTCTCACTGTGTGTGTCACTGTGTGTGTCTCTGTGTCTGTGTCTCTGTGTCTCCCTGTGTCTCACTGTGTGTCTCTGTGTGTCTCTGTGTCTCACTGTGTGTCTCTGTGTGTCTCCGTGTCTCTGTGTCTCACTGTGTGTCTCTGTGTGTCTCCGTGTCTCTGTGTCTCACTGTGTGTCTCTGTGTGTCTCCGTGTCTCTGTGTCTCACTGTGTGTCTCCGTGTGTCTCTGTGTCTCACTGTGTGTGTCTCACTGTGTGTGTCTCACTGTGTGTCTCTGTGTCTCTGTGTCTGTCTGTGTCTCTGTGTCTCTGTGTGTGTCTCACTGTGTGTGTCTCCCTGTGTCTCACTGTGTGTCTCTGTGTCTCACTGTGTGTCTCTGTGTCTCACTGTGTGTGTCTCTGTGTGTCTCTGTGTCTCTGTGTCTCCCTGTCTCACTGTGTGTGTCTCTGTGTGTGTCTCTGTGTGTGTGTCTCACTGTGTGTGTCTCTGTGTCTCACTGTGTGTCTCACTGTGTGTCTCCGTGTCTCTGTGCAGAGTGACGAGGCGGTGAGTCAGGTGACTTGGAGCTTCCGGCCGTCTCTGTCTGAGCCGGCTGTCCACGTGGCCACCAAAAGTCAACTGTTTGGTAGCAGCGTAGCCCTGGCCTACTTAGACAGGGCTTCCTTCACTGGTGAGACACACACACACAGACACACACACACACAGACACACACACACACAGACACACACACACAGACACACACACACAGACACACACACACAGACACACACACACAGACACACACACACAGACACACACACAGACACACACACACACAGACACAGACACACACACACACACACAGACACACACACACACAGACACACACACACACAGACACACACACACAGACACACACACACAGACACACACACACAGACACACACACACAGACACACACACACAGACACACACACAGACACACACACACACAGACACAGACACACACACACAGACACAGACACACACACACACACAGACACACACACACACACACAGACACAGACACACACACACACACACAGACACACACACACACACAGACACACACACACACACAGACACACACAGTCACAGACACACACACACAGACACACACACACACAGACACAGACACACACATACACACTGACACACACACAGACATACACACACACACAGACACACACACACACACAGACACACACACTCACACACAGACACACACACAGACACACACACAGACACACACACAGACACACACACAGACACACACACACAGACACACACACACAGACAGATACACACAGACATACACACACACACAGACACACACACACACAGACACACACAGTCACAGACACACACACACAGACACACACACAGACACAGACAGACACAGACACACACACACACAGACACACAGATACACACAGACACACACACACAGACACACAGACACAGTCACACACAGACACACACAGACACACACACAGACACACACACAGACACTGACACACACACACACATACACACACACACAGACACTGACACACACACACAGACACACACAGACACAGTCACACACACACAGACACACAGACAGACAGACAGAGATACAGAGAGACACAGAGAGAGAGACACACACACAGACAGAGACACAGACAGAGACACAGACAGAGAGACACAGACAGAGAGACACAGAGACACAGACAGAGAGAGACACAGAGAGAGAGACACAGACTTAGACACAGACTTAGACACAGACTTAGCCACAGACAGAGACACAGAGAGACACAGACAGAGAAACACAGACAGAGAGACACAGACAGAGAGACACAGACAGAGAGACACAGACAGAGAGACACAGAGAGAGACAGACACAGAGAGAGAGAGAAACAGACAGAGAGAGAGAGACACAGAGACACAGACAGAGAGAGAGAGACACAGAGAGAGAGACACACAGACAGAGAGAGAGAGAGACACAGAGAGAGACACACAGAGAGACACAGACAGAGAGACACAGACAGAGAGACACAGAGAGAGAGACAGACAGAGGGACACAGACAGACACAGACACAGAGAGACACAGAGACACAGAGAGACACAGAGACACAGAGAGAGACACACAGAGACAACTCAACAGCCAACGGATTGTTCCTGCTGTGTCTACGTGCTGTGTCTATCTGCTGCGTCTTGCATGTACCTGCCTTGCGTCTCTCTCTCTCTCCCCGTGTGTCTACGTAGACCCGCAGGACGTGTCCGACGGCTCTCTGTCCGTGCGCTCCGTCTCCCTGTCTGATGAGGGAGTCTTCACCTGTGACTTCACGCTTTTCCCGTCCGGCTCCATCACCGGGGAGACACAGCTACAGATCCTCGGTGAGACACGGGGAGAGAGAGAGAGAGAGAGAGACACGGGGAGAGAGAGATACACGGGGAGAGAGAGAGAGACACGGGGAGAGAGAGAGAGAGAGAGACACGGGGAGAGAGAGAGACACGGGGAGAGAGAGAGAGAGAGACACGGGGAGAGAGACACGGGGAGAGAGACACGGGGAGAGAGAGAGACACGGGGAGAGAGAGATACACGGGGAGAGAGAGAGAGAGAGACACGGGGAGAGAGAGAGAGAGAGACATGGAGAGAGAGATACACGGGGAGAGAGAGAGACACGGGGAGAGAGAGAGAGAGATACACGGGGAGAGAGAGACACGGGGAGAGAGACACGGAGAGAGAGAGACACGGGGAGAGAGAGAGACACGGGGAGAGAGAGATACACGGGGAGAGAGAGAGACACGGGGAGAGAGAGATACACGGGGAGAGAGAGAGAGAGAGACACGGGGAGAGAGAGAGACACGGGGAGAGAGACACGGGGAGAGAGACACGGAGAGAGAGAGACACGGGGAGAGAGAGAGACACGGAGAGAGAGAGATACACGGGGAGAGAGAGAGAGACACGGGGAGAGAGAGAGACACGGGGAGAGAGAGAGAGAGACACGGGGAGAGAGAGACATGGAGAGAGAGAGACACGGGGAGAGAGAGAGAGAGAGACATGGAGAGAGAGAGACACGGGGAGAGAGAGAGACACGGGGAGAGAGAGATACACGGGGAGAGAGAGACATGGAGAGAGAGAGACACGGGGAGAGAGAGAGACACGGGGAGAGAGAGACACGGAGAGAGAGAGAGACACGGGGAGAGAGAGAGACACGGGGAGACAGAGATACACGGGGAGAGAGATACACGGGGAGAGAGAGAGAGACACGGGGAGAGAGAGAGACACGGGGAGAGAGAGATACACGGGGAGAGAGAGAGACACGGGGAGAGAGAGAGACACGGGGAGAGAGAGAGACACGGGGAGAGAGAGAGAGAGACACGGGGAGAGAGAGAGAGACACGGGGAGAGAGAGATACACGGGGAGAGAGAGAGACACGGGGAGAGAGAGAGAGAGAGAGAGACACGGGGAGAGAGACACGGGGAGAGAGAGAGACACGGGGAGAGAGAGAGAGACACGGGGAGAGAGAGAGACACGGGGAGAGAGAGACACGGGGAGAGAGAGACACGGAGAGAGAGAGACACGGGGAGAGAGAGAGACACGGGGAGAGAGAGAGAGAGACACGGGGAGAGAGAGAGAGAGACACGGGGAGAGAGAGAGAGAGACACGGGGAGAGAGAGAGAGAGACACGGGGAGAGAGAGATACACGGGGAGAGAGAGATACACGGGGAGAGAGAGAGAGACACGGGGAGAGAGACACGGGGAGAGAGAGACACGGAGAGAGAGACACGGGGAGAGAGAGAGAGACACGGGGAGAGAGAGAGACACGGGGAGAGAGAGACACGGGGAGAGAGAGAGACACGGGGAGAGAGAGAGACACGGGGAGAGAGAGACACGGAGAGAGAGAGACACGGGGAGAGAGAGAGACACGGGGAGAGAGAGAGACACGGGGAGAGAGAGATACACGGGGAGAGAGAGAGACACGGGGAGAGAGAGAGACACGGGGAGACAGAGAGACACGGGGAGAGAGAGAGTCACGGGGAGAGAGAGAGACACGGGGAGAGAGAGAGACACGGGGAGACAGAGAGACACGGGGAGAGATAGAGACACGGGGAGAGAGAGACACGGGGAGAGAGAGAGACACGGGGAGAGAGAGATACACGGGGAGAGAGAGAGACACGGGGAGAGAGAGAGAGACACGGGGAGAGAGATACACGGGGAGAGAGAGAGACACGGGGAGAGAGAGAGAGAGACACGGGGAGAGAGAGATACACGGGGAGAGAGAGACACACGGGGAGAGAGAGAGAGAGACACGGGGAGAGAGAGACACACGGGGAGAGAGAGAGACACGGAGAGAGAGAGAGAGACGGGGAGAGAGAGAGAGACACGGGGAGAGAGAGAGAGACACGGGGAGAGAGAGATACACGGGGAGAGAGAGAGACACGGGGAGAGAGAGAGAGACACGGGGAGAGAGAGACACGGAGAGAGAGAGACACGGGGAGAGAGAGACACGGAGAGAGAGAGACACGGGGAGAGGGAGAGACACGGGGAGAGAGAGATACACGGGGAGAGAGAGAGAGACACGGGGAGAGAGAGAGAGACACGGGGAGAGAGAGAGAGAGACACGGGGAGAGAGAGACATGGGGAGAGAGAGAGAGAGACACGGGGAGAGAGAGATACACGGGGAGAGAGAGAGACACGGGGAGAGAGAGACACGGGGAGAGAGAGACACGGGGAGAGAGAGAGACACGGGGAGAGATAGAGACACGGGGAGAGAGAGAGACACGGGGAGAGAGAGACACAGGGAGAGAGACACGGGGAGACAGAGAGACACGGGGAGAGAGAGAGACACGGGGAGAGAGAGAGAGACACGGGGAGAGAGAGATACACGGGGAGAGAGAGAGACACGGGGAGAGAGAGAGAGAGACACGGGGAGAGAGAGACATGGAGAGAGAGAGACACGGGGAGAGAGAGAGACACGGGGAGAGAGAGAGACACGGGGGGAGAGAGAGAGACACGGGGAGAGAGATAGAGACACGGGGAGAGAGAGACACGGGGAGAGAGACACGGGGAGAGAGAGAGACACGGGTAGAGAGAGAGACACGGGGAGAGAGAGAGACACGGGGAGAGAGAGAGAGACACGGGGAGAGAGAGACACGGAGAGAGAGAGAGAGACACGGGGAGAGAGAGAGAGACACGGGGAGAGAGAGATACACGGGGAGAGAGAGACACGGAGAGAGAGAGAGAGACACGGGGAGAGAGAGAGAGAGACACGGGGGGAGAGAGAGAGACACGGAGAGAGAGAGAGACACGGGGAGACAGAGAGAGAGACACGGGGAGAGAGAGATACACGGGGAGAGAGAGAGACACGGGGAGAGAGAGACACGGGGAGAGAGAGACACGGAGAGAGAGAGAGAGACACGGGGAGAGAGAGAGAGAGAGACACGGGGGGAGAGAGAGAGACACGGGGAGAGAGAGAGAGAGACACGGGGAGAGAAAGAGAGACACGGGGAGAGAGAGAGACACGGGGAGAGAGAGAGAAGGGGGGAGAGAGAGAGACACGGGGAGAGAGAGATACACGGGGAGAGAGAGAGACACGGGGAGAGAGAGAGAGACACGGGGAGAGAGAGACACGGGGAGACAGAGAGAGAGACACGGGGAGAGAGAGATACACGGGGAGAGAGAGAGACACGGGGAGAGAGAGAGACACGGGGAGAGAGAGAGAGACACGGGGAGAGAGAGAGACACGGGGAGAGAGAGATACACGGGGAGAGAGAGAGACACGGGGAGAGAGAGAGACACGGGGAGAGAGAGAGAGAGACACGGGGGGAGAGAGAGAGACACGGGGAGAGAGAGAGAGACACGGGGAGAGAGAGAGACACGGAGAGAGAGAGACACGGAGAGAGAGAGAGACACGGGGAGACAGAGAGAGAGACACGGGGAGAGAGAGATACACGGGGAGAGAGAGAGACACGGGGAGAGAGAGAGACACGGGGAGAGAGAGAGACACGGGGAGAGAGAGAGACACGGGGAGAGAGAGACACGGAGAGAGAGAGAGAGACACGGGGAGAGAGAGAGAGACACGGGGAGAGAGATACACGGGGAGAGAGAGAGAGACACGGGGAGAGAGATACACGGGGAGAGAGAGAGACACGGGGAGAGAGAGAGAGAGACACGGGGAGAGAGAGATACACGGGGAGAGAGAGACACACGGGGAGAGAGAGAGACACGGGGAGAGAGAGACACACGGGGAGAGAGAGAGACACGGAGAGAGAGAGAGAGACGGGGAGAGAGAGAGAGACACGGGGAGAGAGAGAGAGACACGGGGAGAGAGAGATACACGGGGAGAGAGAGAGACACGGGGAGAGAGAGAGAGACACGGGGAGAGAGAGACACGGAGAGAGAGAGACACGGGGAGAGAGAGACACGGAGAGAGAGAGACACGGGGAGAGAGAGAGACACGGGGAGAGAGAGATACACGGGGAGAGAGAGAGAGACACGGGGAGAGAGAGAGAGACACGGGGAGAGAGAGAGAGAGACACGGGGAGAGAGAGACATGGGGAGAGAGAGAGAGAGACACGGGGAGAGAGAGATACACGGGGAGAGAGAGAGACACGGGGAGAGAGAGACACGGGGAGAGAGAGACACGGGGAGAGAGAGAGACACGGGGAGAGATAGAGACACGGGGAGAGAGAGAGACACGGGGAGAGAGAGACACAGGGAGAGAGACACGGGGAGACAGAGAGACACGGGGAGAGAGAGAGACACGGGGAGAGAGAGAGAGACACGGGGAGAGAGAGATACACGGGGAGAGAGAGAGACACGGGGAGAGAGAGAGAGAGACACGGGGAGAGAGAGACATGGAGAGAGAGAGACACGGGGAGAGAGAGAGACACGGGGAGAGAGAGAGACACGGGGGGAGAGAGAGAGACACGGGGAGAGAGATAGAGACACGGGGAGAGAGAGACACGGGGAGAGAGACACGGGGAGAGAGACACGGGGAGAGAGAGAGACACGGGGAGAGAGAGAGACACGGGGAGAGAGAGAGACACGGGGAGAGAGAGAGAGACACGGGGAGAGAGAGACACGGAGAGAGAGAGAGAGACACGGGGAGAGAGAGAGAGACACGGGGAGAGAGAGATACACGGGGAGAGAGAGACACGGAGAGAGAGAGAGAGACACGGGGAGAGAGAGAGAGAGACACGGGGGGAGAGAGAGAGACACGGAGAGAGAGAGAGACACGGGGAGACAGAGAGAGAGACACGGGGAGAGAGAGATACACGGGGAGAGAGAGAGACACGGGGAGAGAGAGACACGGGGAGAGAGAGACACGGAGAGAGAGAGAGAGACACGGGGAGAGAGAGAGAGAGACACGGGGGGAGAGAGAGAGACACGGGGAGAGAGAGAGAGAGACACGGGGAGAGAAAGAGAGACACGGGGAGAGAGAGAGACACGGGGAGAGAGAGAGAAGGGGGGAGAGAGAGAGACACGGGGAGAGAGAGATACACGGGGAGAGAGAGAGACACGGGGAGAGAGAGAGAGACACGGGGAGAGAGAGACACGGGGAGACAGAGAGAGAGACACGGGGAGAGAGAGATACACGGGGAGAGAGAGAGACACGGGGAGAGAGAGAGAGACACGGGGAGAGAGAGACACGGAGAGAGAGAGACACGGGGAGAGAGAGACACGGAGAGAGAGAGACA
>NC_133747.1:4876657-4979157 GCF_048934315.1 Petromyzon marinus | reverse complement strand
TGTGGTGAGTGTGTGGTGAGTGTGGTGAGTGTGGTGAGTGTGGTGAGTGTGGTGAGTGTGGTGAGTGTGTGGTGAGTGTGTGGTGAGTGTGGTGAGTGTGGTGAGTGTGGTGAGTGTGGTGAGTGTGGTGAGGGTGGTGAGTGTGTGGTGAGTGTGTGGTGAGTGTGTGGTGAGTGTGGTGAGTGTGGTGAGTGTGGTGAGTGTGTGTGGTGAGTGTGTGGTGAGTGTGGTGAGTGTGTGGTGAGTGTGTGGTGAGTGTGTGGTGAGTGTGTGGTGAGTGTGTGGTGAGTGTGTTGGTGAGTGTGGTGAGTGTGGTGAGTGTGTGGTGAGTGTGTGGTGAGTGTGTGGTGAGTGTGGTGAGTGTGGTGAGTGTGGTGAGTGTGTGTGGTGAGTGTGTGGTGAGTGTGGTGAGTGTGTGGTGAGTGTGTGTGGTGAGTGTGGTGAGTGAGTGGTGAGTGTGGTGAGTGTGTGGTGAGTGTGGTGAGTGTGGTGAGTGTGTGGTGAGTGTGTGGTGAGTGTGTGGTGAGTGGTGTGGTGAGTGTGGTGAGTGTGTGGTGAGTGTGTGTGGTGAGTGTGGTGAGTGTGTGGTGAGTGTGGTGAGTGTGTGTGGTGAGTGTGGTGAGTGTTGAGTGTGTGTGGTGAGTGTGGTGAGTGTGTGGTGAGTGTGTGGTGAGTGTGGTGAGTGTGGTGAGTGTGTGGTGAGTGTGTGGTGAGTGTGTGGTGAGTGTGGTGAGTGTGTGGTGGAGTGTGGTGAGTGAGTGTGTGGTGAGTGTGTGTGGTGAGTGTGTGGTGAGTGTGGTGAGTGTGTGGTGAGTGTGGTGAGTGAGTGTGTGGTGAGTGTGTGTGGTGAGTGTAGTGAGTGTGGTGAGTGTGTGGTGAGTGTGGTGAGTGTGTGTGGTGAGTGTGTGGTGAGTGTGGTGAGTGTGTGTGGTGAGTGTGTGGTGAGTGTGTGTGGTGAGTGAGTGGTGAGCGTGTGGTGAGTGTGGTGAGTGTGGTGAGTGAGTGTGGTGAGTGTGGTGAGTGAGTGGTGAATGTGTGGTGAGTGTGGTGAGTGTGTGTGGTGAGTGTGGTGAGTGAGTGTGGTGAGTGTGTGGTGAGTGTGGTGAGTGTGGTGAGTGTGGTGAGTGTGTGGTGAGTGTGGTGAGTGTGTGGTGAGTGTGTGGTGAGTGTGTGGTGAGTGTGTGTAGTGAGTGTGGTGAGTGAGTGTGGTGAGTGTGTGGTGAGTGTGGTGAGTGTGTGGTGAGTGTGTGGTGAGTGTGGTGAGTGTGTGGTGAGTGTGGTGAGTGTGTGGTGAGTGTGGTGAGTGTGTGGTGAGTGTGTGGTGTGTGTAGTGAGTGTGGTGAGTGTGGTGAGTGTGGTGAGTGTGTGGTGTGTGTGGTGAGTGTGGTGAGTGTGGTGAGTGTGTGGTGAGTGTGTGTGGTGAGTGTGGTGAGTGTGGTGAGTGTGGTGGTGAGTGTGTGGTGAGTGTGGTGAGTGTGGTGAGTGTGGTGAGTGTGGTGGTGAGTGTGTGGTGAGTGTGGTGAGTGTGGTGTGTGTGGTGAGTGAGTGGTGAGTGTGTGGTGAGTGTGGTGAGTGTGTGGTGAGTGTGTGGTGAGTGTGTGTGTGTGTGTGGTGAGTGTGTGGTGAGGTGTGGTGAGCGTGGTGAGTGTGTGGTGAGTGTGTGGTGAGTGTGGTGAGTGTGGTGAGTGTGTGGTGAGTGTGTGGTGAGTGTGGTGAGTGTGTGTGGTGAGTGTGTGGTGAGTGTGGTGAGTGTGGTGAGTGTGGTGAGTGTGTGGTGAGTGTGGTGAGTGTGGTGAGTGTGTGGTGAGTGTGTGGTGAGTGTGGTGAGTGTGTGGTGAGTGTGGTGAGTGTGGTGAGTGTGGTGAGTGTGGTGAGTGTGTGGTGAGTGTGTGGTGAGTGTGGTGAGTGTGGTGAGTGTGGTGAGTGTGGTGAGTGTGTGGTGAGTGTGGTGAGTGTGGTGAGTGTGGTGAGTGTGTGGTGAGTGTGGTGAGTGTGTGGTGAGTGTGTGGTGAGTGTGGTGAGTGTGTGGTGAGTGTGGTGAGTGTGTGGTGAGTGTGTGGTGAGTGTGGTGAGTGTGTGGTGAGTGTGTGGTGAGTGTGGTGAGTGTGGTGAGTGTGGTGAGTGTGTGGTGTGTGTGGTGTGTGTGGTGAGTGTGGTGAGTGAGTGAGTGGGTGGGTGGGTGGGTGAGTGAGTGAGTGGGTGGGTGAGTGTGGTGAGTGTGTGTGGTGAGTGTGGTGAGTGTGGTGAGTGTGGTGAGTGTGTGTGGTGAGTGTGGTGAGTGTGGTGAGTGTGGTGAGTGTGGTGAGTGTGGTGAGTGTGGTGAGTGTGTGGTGAGTGTGTGTGGTGAGTGTGTGGTGAGTGTGTGGTGAGTGTGGTGAGTGTGGTGAGTGTGTGTGGTGAGTGTGTGGTGAGTGTGTGTGGTGAGTGTGGTGAGTGTGTGTGGGTGAGTGTGTGGTGAGTGTGGTGAGTGTGGTGAGTGTGTGTGGTGAGTGTGGTTAGTGTGGTGAGTGTGTGGTGAGTGTGTGGTGAGTGTGTGTGGTGAGTGTGGTGAGTGTGTGTGTGGTGAGTGTGGTGAGTGTGGTGAGTGTGTGTGAGTGAGTGGTGAGTGTGTGTGGTGAGTGTGGTGAGTGTGTGGTGAGTGTGGTGAGTGTGGTGAGTGTGGTGAGTGTGGTGAGTGTGTGTGGTGAGTGTGGTGAGTGTGTGGTGAGTGTGTGGTGAGTGTGTGTGGTGAGTGTGGTGAGTGTGTGGTGAGTGTGGTGAGTGTGGTGAGTGTGGTGAGTGGTGGTGAGTGTGTGGTGAGTGTGGTGAGTGTGGTGAGTGTGTGTGGTGAGTGTGGTGAGCGTGTTGGTGAGTGTGGTGAGTGTGGTGAGTGAGTGTGTGTGAGTGTGGTGAGTGTGGTGAGTGTGGTGAGTGTGGTGAGTGTTGGTGAGTGTGTGGTGAGTGTGGTGAGAGTGTGGTGAGTGTGTGGTGTGTGTGGTGTGTGTGGTGAGTGTGGTGAGTAGAGTGAGTGGTGTGGGTGGGTGGGTGAGTGAGTGAGTGGGTGGGTGAGTGTGGTGAGTGTGTGTGGTGAGTGTGGTGAGTGTGGTGAGTGTGGTGAGTGTGTGTGGTGAGTGTGGTGAGTGTGGTGAGTGTGGTGAGTGTGTGGTGAGTGTGTGTGTGAGTGTGTGGTGAGTGTGTGGTGAGTGTGGTGAGTGTGGTGAGTGTGTGTGGTGAGTGTGTGGTGAGGTGTGTGTGTGTGAGTGTGGTGAGTGTGTGTGTGAGTGTGTGGTGAGTGTGGTGAGTGTGGTGAGTGTGTGTGGTGAGTGTGGTTAGTGTGGTGAGTGTGTGGTGAGTGTGTGGTGAGTGTGTGTGTGAGTGTGGTGAGTGTGTGGTGAGTGAGTTGTGTGTGTGGGTGAGTGTGTGTGTGGTGAGTGTGTGGTGAGTGTGGTGAGTGTGTGGTGAGTGAGTGGTGAGTGTGTGTGGTGAGTGTGGTGAGTGTGTGGTGGTGTGGTGAGTGTGGTGAGTGTGGTGAGTGTGGTGAGTGTGTGTGGTGAGTGTGGTGAGTGTGTGGTGAGTGTGTGGTGAGTGTGTGGTGAGTGTGGTGAGTGTGGTGAGTGTGTGGTGAGTGTGGTGAGTGTGGTGAGTGTGTGTGGTGAGTGTGGTGAGCGTGTTGGTGAGTGTGGTGAGTGTGGTGAGTGAGTGTGGTGAGTGTGGTGAGTGAGTGTGGTGAGTGTGGTGAGTGTGGTGAGTGTGGTGAGTGTGGTGAGTGTGTGGTGAGTGTGTGGTGAGTGTGTGGTGAGTGTGGTGGGTGTGTGGTGAGTGTGTGTGGTGAGTGAGTGGTGAGTGTGGTGAGTGTGTGGTGAGTGTGGTGTGTGTGGTGTGTGTGGTGAGTGAGTGGTGAGCGTGTTGGTGAGTGTGGTGAGTGTGGTGAGTGTGTGGTGAGTGTGGTGAGTGTGGTGAGTGTGTGTGGTGAGTGTGGTGAGTGTGGTGAGTGTGGTGAGTGTGTGGTGAGTGTGTGTGGCGAGTGTGTGGTGAGTGTGGTGAGTGTGTGGTGAGTGTGGTGAGTGTGGTGAGTGTGGTGAGTGTGTGTGGTGAGTGTGGTGAGTGTGGTGAGTGTGTGGTGAGTGTGGTGAGTGTGTGGTGAGTGTGGTGAGCGTGTGTTGGTGAGTGTGGTGAGTGTGTGTGGTGAGTGGTGTGGTGAGTGTGGTGAGTGTGGTGAGTGTGTGGTGAGTGTGTGGTGAGTGTGGTGAGTGAGTGTGGTGAGTGTGGTGAGTGTGGTGAGTGTGGTGAGTGTGTGGTGAGTGTGTGTGGTGGTGTGGTGAGTGAGTGGTGAGTGTGGTGAGTGTGGTGAGTGGTGAGTGTGGTGAGTGTGTGGTGAGTGTGGTGAGTGTGGTGAGTGTGTGTGGTGAGTGTGTGTGGTGAGTGTGTGGTGAGTGTGGTGAGTGTGGTGGTGAGTGTGGTGAGTGTGGTGAGTGTGTGTGAGAGTGTGGTGAGTGTGTGTGGTGAGTGTGGTGAGCGTGGTGAGTGTGTGGTGAGTGTGTGGTGAGAGTGTGGTGAGTGTGTGGTGAGTGTGGTGAGTGTGGTGAGTGTGGTGAGTGTGGTGAGTGTGTGGTGAGTGTGGTGAGTGTGGTGAGTGTGTGTGGTGAGTGTGGTGAGTGAGTGAGTGAGTCAGTGTGTGTGATGAGTGAGTGTGGTGAGTGAGTGTGGTGAGTGAGTGTGTGGTGATTGTGTGGTGATTGTGTGGTGAGTGAGTGAGTGTGGTGAGTGTGTGTGGTGAGTGAGTGGTGAGTGAGTGAGTGTGGTGAGTGTGTGTGTGGTGAGTGAGTGGTGAGTGAGTGTGTGGTGAGTGTGTGGTGAGTGAGTGAATGTGTGGTGAGTGAGTGGTGAGTGAGTGGTGAGTGATTGAGTGGTGAGTGAGTGTGAGTGAGTGAGTGTGTGTGAGTGAGTGAGTGTGGTGAGTGTGGTGAGTGTGTGTGGTGAGTGAGTGAGTGTGTGTGGTGAGTGAGTGAGTGAGTGTGGTGAGTGTGGTGAGTGTGTGTGGTGAGTGAGTGAGTGTGAGTGAGTAAGTGAGTGTGGTGAGTGAGTGGAGCGTGGTGATTGTGTGTGGTGAGTGTGTGGTGAGTTAGTGTGTGTGTGTGTGGTGAGTGAGTGTGTGGTGAGTGTGTGTGAGTGAGTGAGTGAGTGGTGAGTGAGTGTGAGTGTGTGGTGAGTGAGTGTGAGCGTGGTGATTGTGTGTGTGTGTGTGGTGAGTGAGTTAGTGGTGAGTGTGTGTGGTGAGTGTGTGGTGAGTTAGTGTGGTGAGTGAGTGAGTGGTGAGTGTGTGTGGTGAGTGGTGTGGTGAGTGAGAGTGGTGAGTGTGTGTGGTGAGTTGTAGGTGAGCGTGGTGAGTGAGTGGTGAGTGTGTGTGAGTGAGTGAGTGAGTGAGTGTGTGGTGAGTGAGTGTGTGAGTGTGTGTGGTGAGTGAGTGTGTGTGTGTGTGGTGAGTGAGTGAGTGTGGTGAATGAGTGTGTGGTGAGTGTGGTGAGTGAGTGTGGTGAGTGTGGTGAGTGTGGTGAGTGTGGTGAGTGAGTGAGTGTGGTGAGTGTGGTGAGTGAGTGAGTGTGGTGAGTGAGTGTGGTGAGTTGTAGGTGAGTGAGTGTGGTGAGTGAGTGAGTGAGTGTGGTGAGTGAGTGTGTGGTGAGTGAGTGTGGTGAGTGTGTGGTGAGTGTGTGTGTGGTGGTGAGTGAGTGAGTGTGTGTGTGTGGTGAGTGTGGTGAGTGTGAGTGAGTGGTGAGTGAGTGGTGAGTGAATGGTGAGTGTGGTGAGTGAGTGGTGAGTGAGTGGTGAGTGTGGTGAGTGTGTGGTGAGTGAGTGGTGAGTGAGTGGTGAGTGTGGGTGAGTGAGTGAGTGTGAGTGTGGTGAGTGAGTGTGGTGAGTGAGTGAGTGTCTGTGTGTGTGTGGTGAGTTGTAGGTGAGCGTGGTGAGTGAGTGTGTGTGTGTGTGTGTGTGGTGAGTGAGTGGTGAGTGTGTGGTGAGTGTGGTGAGTGAGTGAGTGTCTGTGTGTGTGTGTGTGGTGAGTTGTAGGTGAGCGTGGTGAGTGGTGAGTGAGTGAGTGTGGTGAGTGAGTGAATGTGAGTGTGGTGAGTGAGTGAGTGTCTGTGTGTGTGTGGTGAGTTGTAGGTGAGCGTGGTGAGTGAGTATGTGTCTGTGTGTGTGTGGTGAGTTGTAGGTGAGCGTGGTGAGTGGTGAGTGTGTGTGGTGAGTGAGTGAGTGTCTGTGTGTGTGTGTGGTGAGTTGTAGGTGAGTGTGGTGAGTGTCTGTGTGTGTGTGGTGAGTTGTAGGTGAGCGTGGTGAGTGAGTGTGTGTGTGGTGAGTGAGTGAGTGTCTGTGTGTGTGTGTGTGGTGAGTTGTAGGTGAGTGTGGTGAGTGTCTGTGTGTGTGTGGTGAGTTGTAGGTGAGCGTGGTGAGTGAGTGTGTGTGTGGTGAGTGAGTGAGTGTCTGTGTGTGTGTGTGGTGAGTTGTAGGTGAGTGTGGTGAGTGTCTGTGTGTGTGTGGTGAGTGGTGAGTGAGTGAGTGGTGAGTGTGGTGAGTGAGTATGTGTCTGTGTGTGTGGTGAGTTGTAGGTGAGCGTGGTGAGTGAGTGGTGAGTGTGTGGTGAGTGTGGTGAGTGAGTGAGTGTCTGTGTGTGTGTGTGTGGTGAGTTGTAGGTGAGCGTGGTGAGTGGTGAGTGAGTGAGTGTGGTGAGTGAGTGAGTGGTGAGTGTGGTGAGTGAGTGAGTGTCTGTGTGTGTGTGGTGAGTTGTAGGTGAGCGTGGTGAGTGAGTGAGTGAGTGTCTGTGTGTGTGTGTGGTGAGTTGTAGGTGAGTGTGGTGAGTGTCTGTGTGTGTGTGTGGTGAGTTGTAGGTGAGCGTGGTGAGTGAGTGAGTGTGAGTGAGTGGTGAGTGTGGTGAGTGAGTGAGTGTCTGTGTGTGTGTGTGTGGTGAGTTGTAGGTGTGTGTGGTGTGTGTGTGTGTGTGGTGAGTGAGTGAGTGTGTGTGGTGAGTGGTGAGTTGTAGGTGAGCGTGGTGAGTGAGTGGTGAGTGAGTGAGTGTCTGTGTGTGTGTGGTGAGTTGTAGGTGAGCGTGGTGAGTGAGTGGTGAGTGAGTGAGTGAATGGTGAGTGAGTGAGTGGTGAGTGAGTGGTGAGTGAGTGGTGAGTGAGTGAGTGAGTGGTGAGTGTGGTGAGTGTGTGGTGAGTGTGTGTGGTGAGTGTGTGGTGAGTGTGTGTGGTGAGTGTGTGTGGTGAGTGTGTGGTGAGTGTGTGTGGTGAGTGGGTGAGTGTGTGTGGTGAGTGAGTGGTGAGTGAGTGTGGTGAGTGAGTGTGGTGAGTGAGTGTGTGTCTGTGTGTGTGTGGTGAGTTGTAGGTGAGCGTGGTGAGTGAGCTGTGGGTCTCACCAGTCCGTGCTCTGCACGGACATCAAGTGATGTGCACCGTCACTCACCCCAGCCTCACCAACCCGGAGACTCAGTCGCTCACCCTCTCCGTCATGTGTGAGTCGCTCACCCGCTCACTCACCCACTCACCAACTCACTCACCCACCCGCTCACCCACTCACTCGCCCACTCACTCGCTCAACCACTCACTCACCCACTCACTCAACCACTCACTCACTCACCCACTCACCGACTCACTCATCCACTCGCCCACCCACTCACTCACCCACTCACTCACCCACTCACCACTCACTCACCGACTCACTGACTCACCCACTCACTCACTCACCCACCCGCCCACTCACTCACCCACTCACTCACTCACCCACTCACTCACCCACTCACTCGCTCAACCACTCACTCACCCACTCACTCACTCACCCACTCACTCACTCACTCATCCACTCACTCACCCACTCACTCACCCACTCACTCACCCACTCACCCACTCACTCACCCACTCACCCACTCACCCACCTACCCACCCACTCACTCACTCACCCACTCACTCACCCACCCACCCACTCACCCACCCACTCACTCACCCACTCACTCACTCACCCACTCTCTCACTCACTCACCCACCCACCCACTCACTCATCCACTCGCCCACCCACTCACTCACCCACCCACTCACCCACCCACTCACCCATGATTATAATAATGTCAATGATGTTGATAACGATGATGGTGGTGTTAATGATATTGATGTTGATGGTGGTGATGGTGATGATGGTGGTGATGATGATAATAGTAGTGATGGGGGTGATGGTGGTGATGGTGGTGATGGTGATGATGGTGGTGATGGTGGTGGTGATGATGATGGTGGTGGTAATGATGTTGATGGTGGTGGTGATGATGATAGTAGTGATGATGATGATGGTGGTGATGGTGGTGATGGTGATGGTGGTGATGGTGGTGATGGTGGTGATGGTGATGGTGGTGATGGTGATGATGGTGGTGATGGTGATGATGGTGGTGATGGTGGTGATGGTGGTGGTGATGATGATGGTGGTGGTGATGATGATGGTGGTGGTAATGATGTTGATGGTGGTGGTGATGATGATAGTAGTGATGATGGTGATGATGGTGATGGTGGTAATGATGATGGTGGTGATGGTGGTAATGATGATGGTGATGATGGTGGTGACGTTGTTGTTGTTGTTGCTGGGTGTAGTTTCTCCCGAGGTGACCGTGTCTGGCTTTGACGGACAGTGGTACCTGGAGCGTGCTGATGCTCAGCTGGTGTGTCACACTGTGGCTAATCCTGCAGCTAGCTCATTCACGTGGAGCAGGTGGGTGGGTGAGTGGGTGGGTGAGTGGGTGGGTGAGTGGGTGGGTGAGTGGGTGGGTGAGTGGGTGGGTGGGGGGGTGGGTGGGTGGGGGGGTGGGTGGGTGGGGGGGTGGGTGGGTGGGTGGGGGGGTGGGTGGGTGGGTGGGAGAGTGAGTGAGTGAGTGAGTGGGTGAGTGAGTGGGTGGGTGAGTGAGTGAGTGGGTGGGTGGGTGAGTGAGTGAGTGAGTGGATGAGTGAGTGGGTGAGTGAGTGGGTGGGTGGGTGGGTGAGTGGGTGGGTGAGTGGGTGGGTGGGTGGGTGGGTGAGTGAGTGGGTGAGTGGGTGGGTGAGTGAGTGGGTGGGTGAGTGAGTGGGTGAGTGAGTGAGTGAGTGGGTGAGTGGGTGGGTGGGTGAGTGGGGGGGTGAGTGGGTGGGTGGGTGGGTGGGTGGGTGGGTGAGTGGGTGAGTGGGTGAGTGAGTGAGTGGGTGGGTGGGTGAGTGGGGGGGTGAGTGGGTGGGTGAGTGGGGGGGTGGGTGGGGGGGTGGGTGGGGGGGTGGGTGGGTGGGTGGGAGAGTGAGTGGGTGAGTGGGTGAGTGAGTGGGTGGGTGAGTGAGTGAGTGGGTGGGTGAGTGAGTGGGTGAGTGAGTGAGTGGGTGGGTGAGTGAGTGGGTGAGTGAGTGGGTGAGTGAGTGAGTGAGTGGGTGAGTGGGTGGGTGAGTGAGAGAGTGGGTGAGTGGGTGGGTGAGTGAGAGAGTGGGTGGGTGGGTGAGTGAGAGAGTGGGTGAGTGGGTGGGTGAGTGAGAGAGTGGGTGGGTGGGTGAGTGAGTGGGTGAGTGAGTGAGTGGGTGAGTGAGTGAGTGAGTGGGTGAGTGGGTGGGTGAGTGAGAGAGTGGGTGGGTGAGTGAGTGGGTGGGTGGGTGAGTGAGTGGGTGAGTGAGTGAGTGAGTGGGTGAGTGGGTGGGTGAGTGAGAGAGTGGATGAGTGGGTGGGTGAGTGAGTGAGTGAGTGGGTGAGTGAGTGAGAGAGTGGGTGAGTGGGTGGGTGAGTGAGAGAGTGGGTGGGTGAGTGAGTGGGTGGGTGGGTGAGTGAGTGGGTGAGTGAGTGAGTGAGTGGGTGAGTGGGTGGGTGAGTGAGAGAGTGGATGAGTGGGTGGGTGAGTGAGTGAGTGAGTGGGTGAGTGAGTGAGAGAGTGGGTGAGTGGGTGGGTGAGTGAGAGAGTGGGTGAGTGAGTGGGTGAGTGAGTGGGTGGGGGGGGTGAGTGGGTGGGAGAGTGAGAGAGTGGGTGGGGGTGTGGGTGGGTGAGTGGGTGGGTGGGTGAGTGGGTGGGTGAGTGAGTGAGTGAGTGGGTGGGTGAGTGGGTGAGAAGTGAGTCAGTGAGTGGGGGGGTGAGTGCTGATGCTCAGCTGGTGTGTCACACCGTGGCTAATCCTGCAGCTAGCTCATTCACTTGGAGCAGGTGGGTGGGTGGGTGAGTGGGTGGGTGGGTGGGGGGGTGGGTGGGTGGGTGGGGGGGTGGGTGGGTGGGGGGGTGGGTGGGTGGGGGGGTGGGTGGGTGGGGGGGTGGGTGGGTGGGGGGGTGGGTGGGTGGGGGGGTGGGTGGGTGGGGGGGTGGGTGGGTGGGGGGGTGGGTGGGTGGGGGGGTGGGTGGGTGGGGGGGTGGGTGGGTGGGGGGGTGGGTGGGTGGGGGGGTGGGTGGGTGGGGGGGTGGGTGGGTGGGGGGGTGGGTGGGTGGGGGGGTGGGTGGGTGGGGGGGTGGGTGGGTGGGGGGGTGGGTGGGTGGGGGGGTGGGTGGGTGGGGGGGTGGGTGGGTGGGGGGGTGGGTGGGTGGGTGAGTGGGTGGGTGGGTGAGTGGGTGGGTGGGTGAGTGGGTGAGTGGGTGAGTGGGTGAGTGAGTGGGTGGGTGGGTGGGGGGGTGGGTGGGTGGGTGGGTGGGTGAGTGAGTGGGTGGGTGGGTGATTGGGTGGGTGAGTGGGTGGGTGGGTGATTGGGTGGGTGAGTGGGTGGGTGGGTGGGTGATTGGGTGGGTGAGTGGGTGGGTGGGTGAGTGGGTGGGTGAGTGGGTGGGTGGGTAAGTGGGTGGGTGGGTGATTGGGTGGGTGAGTGAGTGGGTGGGTGGGTGAGTGGGTGAGTGAGAGAGTGGGTGAGTGAGTGAGTGGGTGGGTGGGTGGGGGGGTGGGTGGGTGGGTGGGTGGGTGAGTGGATGGGTGGGTGGGTGAGTGGGTGAGTGGGTGAGTGAGTGGGTGGGTGAGTGAGTGAGTGGGTGGGTGAGTGGGTGAGTGAGTGGGTGGGTGGGTGGGTGAGTGGGTGGGTGGGTGGGTGGGTGAGTGGGTGGGTGGGTGGGTGAGTGGGTGAGTGGGTGGGTGGGTGGGTGAGTGGGTGAGTGGGTGAGTGAGTGGGTGGGTGAGTGAGTGAGTGGGTGAGTGAGTGAGTGAGTGGGTGAGTGAGTTAGTGAGTGGGTGGGTGGGTTAGTGAGTGGGTGGGTGGGTGGGGGGGTGGGTGGGGGGGTGAGTCGGTGGGGGGGTGAGTGGGTGAGTGGGTGGGTGAGTGAGTGGGGGAGTGAGTGGGTGGGTGAGTGGGTGAGTGGGTGAGTGAGTGGGTGGGTGAGTGGGTGAGTGGGTGAGTGAGTGGGTGGGTGGGTGAGTGAGTGGGTGGGTGAGTGGGTGGGTGGGGGGGTGAGTGAGTGGGGGGTGAGTGAGTGGGGGGGTGAGTGGGTGGGTGGGGGGGTGAGTGGGTGGGGGGTGAGTGAGTGAGTGAGTGGGTTGGTGGGTGAGTAGGTGGGTGTTTGTGTCTCTGTGTGTCTACATGTGTTTGTATGTGTGTGTGTGTCCACGTGTGTGTGTGTGTGTGTGTCTACGTGTGTGTGTGTGTCACTGTGTCTCTGTGTGTGTGTCTCTGTGTGTGTGTGTCTACATGTGTCTGTGTGTGTGTGTCTACATGTGTCTCTGTGTGTGTGTGTGTCTCCATGTGTCTCTGTGTGTGTGTCTGTGTGTGTGTGTGTCTACATGTGTCTCTGTGTGTCTGTCTACATGTGTCTCTGTGTGTGTGTGTCTACATGTGTCTCTGTGTGTGTCTCTGTGTGTGTGTGTCTACATGTGTCTCTGTGTGTGTGTCTACATCTCTGTGTGTGTGTGTCTCTCTCTGTGTGTGTGTCTCTCTGTGTGTGTGTCTACATGTGTCTCTGTGTGTCTCTGTGTGTGTGTCTACATATGTCTCTGTGTGTGTGTCTACATATGTCTCTGTGTGTGTGTCTACATGTGTCTCTGTGTGTGTGTCTACATGTGTCTCTGTGTGTGTGTCTACATGTGTCTCTATGTGTGTCTGTGTGTGTGTGTCTACATGTGTCTCTGTGTGTGTGTGTCTACATGTCTCTGTGTGTCTGTGTGTGTCTCTGTGTGTCTGTGTGTGTGTCTACATGTGTCTGTGTGTGTGTGTCTCTGTGTGTGTCTACATGTCTCTGTGTGTGTCTCTGTGTGTGTCTCTGTGTGTGTGTCTGTGTGTGTCTCTGTGTGTGTGTCTACATGTGTCTCTGTGTGTGTGTCTCTGTGTGTGTGTCTACATGTGTCTCTGTGTGTGTCTACATGTCTCTGTGTGTGTGTCTACATGTCTCTGTGTGTCTCTGTGTGTGTGTCTCTGTGTGTGTGTCTCTGTGTGTGTGTCTACATGTGTCTCTGTGTGTGTCTACATGTGTCTCTGTGTGTGTGTCTGTGTGTGTGTCTACATGTGTCTGTGTGTGTCTACATGTGTCTCTGTGTGTGTGTCTACATGTGTCTCTGTGTGTGTGTCTGTGTGCGTGTGTCTGTGTATGTGTCTCTGTGTGTGTCTGTGTGTGTGTCTACATGTGTCTCTGTGTGTGTCTGTGTGTGTGTCTACATGTGTCTCTGTGTGTGTGTCTGTGTGTGTGTCTACATGTGTGTCTGTGTGTGTGTCTCTGTGTGTGTGTGTGTCTGTGTGTGTGTGTGTGTGTCTACATGTGTCTGCGTGTGTGTTTCTACATCTCTGTGTGTGTGTGTCTCTCTGTGTGTGTGTGTCTCTCTGTGTGTGTCTACATGTGTCTCTGTGTGTGTGTCTGTGTGTGTGTGTGTGTGTCTACATGTGTCTACATGTGTCTCTGTGTGTGTGTCTCTGTGTGTGTGTCTCTGTGTGTGTGTCTCTGTGTGTGTCTATGTAGGGACACCGTCTCCCTGTCCGCTCTGGGCCTGGACACGGACAACGTGTCTCTGTGTGTGTCTGTGTTTACATGTGTCTGTGTGTCTGTGTGTGTGTCTACATGTGTCTGTGTGTGTGTCTGTGTGTGTGTCTCTGTGTGTGTGTGTGTGTGTCTGTGTGTGTGTGTCTGTGTGTGTCTGTGTGTGTGTCTACATGTGTCTGTGTGTGTGTCTGTGTGTCTGTGTGTCTGTGTGTGTGTGTCTGTGTGTGTCTGTGTGTGTGTCTACATGTGTCTCTGTGTATGTCTACATGTGTCTCTGTGTGTGTCTGTGTGTGTGTCTCTCTGTGTGTGTGTCTCTGTGTGTGTGTCTCTGTGTGTGTCTGTGTGTGTGTGTGTCTCTGTGTGTGTCTGTGTGTCTCTGTGTGTGTGTCTCTGTGTGTGTGTCTCTGTGTGTGTGTCTACATGTGTCTGTGTGTGTGTCTACATGTGTCTGTGTGTGTGTCTACATGTGTCTCTGTGTGTGTCTCTGTGTGTGTGTCTGTGTGTGTCTCTGTGTGTGTGTCTCTGTGTGTGTCTCTGTGTGTGTGTCTCTCTGTGTGTGTGTCTACATGTGTCTGTGTGTCTGTGTGTGTGTCTCTGTGTGTGTCTCTCTGTGTGTGTGTCACTGTGTCTACATGTGTCTCTGTGTGTGTCTCTGTCTGTGCGTCTACGTAGGGACAACGTCTCTCTGTCCGCTCTGGGCCTGGACACGGACAACGTGTGTCTGTGTGTGTGTCTCTGTGTGTGTGTCTCTGTGTGTCTGTCTGTGTGTGTCTGTCTGTGTGTCTACATGTGTCTGAGTGTGTGTGTGTCTACATGTGTCTGAGTGTCTGTGTGTGTGTCTACATGTGTCTGTGTGTGTGTCTGTGTGTGTGTGTCTGTGTGTGTGTGTCTGTGTGTGTGTCTACATGTGTCTGTGTGTGTGTGTGGCTGTGTGTGTGTGTCTACATGTGTCTGTGTGTGTGTGTCTGTGTGTGTCTCTGTGTGTGTGTCTCTGTGTGTGTCTCTGTGTGTGTGTCTCTGTGTGTGTCTCTGTGTGTGTGTCTCTGTGTGTGTCTCTGGCGACCCGGGTTCGATTCCCGCTCACGGCCAACACCAGTGATGATTATCTGAACCGGTCCCGGGCCTCCCCTAGGTCGACTCAGCCTCAAATGAGTACCTGGTGCGGTGTGTAAACATTGCCACTAGGGAGACAAAGGCGGTCGGGCGTGGTGCTGGCCACCCACCCCCTCGTGTACCGTTCCGGCCTTCATAGGTGCTCGCTAACAGCACTTGCCCCTACAGTCTGTTAAGGCTATATGGGGGATCTTTGTCTTTGTCTCTGTATGTGTGTCTACATGTGTCTCTGTGTGTGTGTCTCTGTGTGTGTGTCTACATGTGTCTGTGTCTGTCTACAAGTGTCTCTGTGTGTCTCTGTGTGTGTGTACATGTGTCTCTGTGTGTGTGTCTACATGTGTATCTGTGTGTGTGTCTGTGTGTGTGTCTCTGTGTGTGTGTCTCTGTGTGTGTGTCTACATCTCTGTGTGTGTGTCTCTCTCTGTGTGTGTGTCTCTCTGTGTGTGTCTACATGTGTCTCTGTGTGTGTCTACATCTCTGTGTGTGTGTGTCTCTCTCTGTGTGTCTGTCTCTCTGTGTGTGTGTCTACATGTGTGTCTGTGTGTGTCTCTGTGTGTGTCTCTCTGTGTGTCTATGTAGGGACAACGTCTCTCTGTCCGCTCTGGGCCTGGACACGGACAACGTGTCTCTGTGTGTGTCTGTGTTTACATGTGTCTGTGTGTGTGTGTGTCTGTGTGTGTGTCTACATGTGTCTCTGTGTGTGTGTCTGTGTGTGTGTGTGTCTACATGTGTCTCTGTGTGTCTCTCTGTGTGTGTGTCTCCATGTGTCTCTCTGTGTGTGTCTATGTAGGGACAACGTCTCCCTGTCCGCTCTGGGCCTGGACACGGACAACGTGTCTCTGTGTGTGTGTCTACATGTGTCTCTGTGTGTGTGTGTCTCTGTGTGTGTGTCTACATGTGTGTGTGTGTGTGTGTCTCTCTGTGTGTGTGTCTCTCTGTGTGTGTGTCTCTCTCTGTGTGTGTCTATGTAGGGACAACGTCTCTCTGTCTGCTCTGGGCCTGGACACGGACAACGTGTGTCTGTGTGTGTGTCTACATGTGTGTGTCTCTGTGTGTGTGTCTACATGTGTCTACATGTGTGTCTCTGTGTGTGTCTACGTAGGGACAACGTCTCCCTGTCCGCGCTGGGTCTGGACACGGACAACGTGTCTCTGTGTGTGTGTCTACATGTGTGTGTGTGTGTGTCTCTGTGTCTCTGTGTGTGTGTCTACATGTGTGTCTCTGTGTGTCTCTCTGTGTGTGTGTCTATGTAGGGACAACGTCTCTCTGTCCGCTCTGGGCCTGGACACGGACAACGCGTCTCTCTGTGTGTGTCTACATGTGTCTCTGTGTGTGTGTGTCTCTGTGTGTGTGTCTACATGTGTCTACATGTGTCTCTGTGTGTGTCTACATGTCTGTGTGTGTCTCTCTGTGTGTGTCTACGTAGGGACAACGTCTCCCTGTCCTCGCTGGGCCTGGACACGGACAACGTGTCTCTGTGTGTGTGTGTCTCTGTGTGTGTGTCTACATGTGTGTGTGTCTCTCTGTGTGTGTAGGGACAACGTCTCTCTGTCCGCTCTGGGTCTGGACACGGACAACGTGTCTCTGTGTGTGTGTGTCTCTGTGTGTGTCTACATCTCTGTGTGTGTGTCTCTGTGTGTGTCTATGTAGGGACAACGTCTCTCTGTCCGCTCTGGGCCTGGACACGGACAACGTGTCTCTGTGTGTGTGTCTACATGTGTGTCTCTGTGTGTCTCTCTGTGTGTGTGTCTATGTAGGGACAACGTCTCCCTGTCCTCGCTGGGCCTGGACACGGACAACGCGTCTCTGTGTGTGTGTCTACATGTGTCTGTGTGTGTGTCTCTGTGTCTCTGTGTGTGTGTCTACATGTGTCTCTGTGTGTCTCTCTGTGTGTGTGTCTGTGTGTGTGTCTCTGTGTGTGTGTCTACATGTCTGTGTGTGTCTCTCTGTGTGTGTCTATGTAGGGACAACGTCTCCCTGTCCGCTCTGGGTCTGGACACGGACAACGTGTCTCTGTGTGTGTGTGTGTCTACATGTGTGTCTGTGTGTGTGTGTCTCTCTGTGTGTGTGTCTCTCTGTGTGTGTGTCTCTCTCTGTGTGTGTCTATGTAGGGACAACGTCTCTCTGTCCTCGCTGGGCCTGGACACGGACAACGTGTCTCTGTGTGTGTGTGTACATGTGTCTCTGTGTGTGTGTGTCTGTGTGTGTGTCTACATGTCTGTGTGTGTCTCTTTCTCTGTGTGTCTATGTAGTGACAACGTCTCCCTGTCCGCTCTGGGCCTGGACACTGACAACGTGTCTCTGTGTGTGTGTGTCTACATGTGTGTGTCTCTCTGTGTGTGTCTCTCTGTGTGTGTCTATGTAGGGACAACGTCTCCCTGTCCGCTCTGGGCCTGGACACGGACAACGTGTCTCTGTGTGTGTGTGTCTCTGTGTGTGTCTACATCTCTGTGTGTGTGTCTCTGTGTGTGTCTATGTAGGGACAACGTCTCTCTGTCCGCTCTGGGCCTGGACACGGACAACGTGTCTCTGTGTGTGTGTCTACATGTGTGTCTCTGTGTGTGTGTCTCTCTGTGTGTGTCTATGTAGGGACAACGTCTCCCTGTCCTCGCTGGGCCTGGACACGGACAACGCGTCTCTGTGTGTGTGTCTACATGTGTCTCTGTGTGTCTCTCTGTGTGTGTGTCTGTGTGTGTGTCTCTGTGTGTGTGTCTACATGTCTGTGTGTGTCTCTCTGTGTGTGTCTATGTAGGGACAACGTCTCCCTGTCCGCTCTGGGTCTGGACACGGACAACGTGTCTCTGTGTGTGTGTGTGTCTACATGTGTGTCTGTGTGTGTGTCTCTCTGTGTGTGTGTCTCTCTGTGTGTGTGTCTCTCTCTGTGTGTGTCTATGTAGGGACAACGTCTCTCTGTCCTCGCTGGGCCTGGACACGGACAACGTGTCTCTGTGTGTGTGTCTCTGTGTGTGTGTCTCTGTGTGTGTGTCTCTGTGTGTGTGTCTACATGTGTCTCTCTGTGTGTGTCTACGTAGGGACAACGTCTCCCTGTCCGCTCTGGGCCTGGACACGGACAACGCGTCTCTGTGTGTGTGTCTACATGTCTGTGTGTGTGTGTCTCTCTGTGTGTGTGTCTCTCTGTGTGTGTCTACATGTCTGTGTGTGTCTCTCTGTCTATGTAGGGACAACGTCTCCCTGTCCGCTCTGGGCCTGGACACGGACAACGCGTCTCTCCGCTTTCCGCCTCTGAGGCCGGACTTGTCCGGCGACTACTCCTGTCTAGCCCTGAACCACGTGGGGAGTGGCCGTGCAAGTGTCACTGTCCGTGTCACCGGTACGGACACAGTGACACACACACACAGTGACACACACACACAGTGACACACACACACACAGACACACACACACACAGTGACACACACACACAGTGACACACACACACACAGTGACACACACACACAGTGACACACACACACACACAGTGACACACACACAGTGACACACACACACAGTGACACACACACAGTGACACACACACACAGTGACACACACACACACACACTACTCCTGTCTAGCCCTGAACCACGTGGGGAGTGGCCGTGCAAGTGTCACTGTCCGTGTCACCGGTACAGACACAGTGACACACACACAGTGACACACACAGTGACACACACACAGTGACACACACACACACACAGTGACACACACACACACACAGTGACACACACACACAGTGACACACACACACACAGTGACACACACACACACACACAGTGACACACACACACATACACACAGTGACACACACACACACACACTACTCCTGTCTAGCCCTGAACCACGTGGGGAGTGGCCGTGCAAGTGTCACCGTCCGTGTCACCGGTACGGACACACACAGTGACACACACAGTGACACACACAGTGACACACACACACAGTGTGTCACACACACAGTGACACACACACACACAGACACACACACACAGTGACACACACACACAGTGACACACACACACAGTGACACACACACACACAGTGACACACACACACAGTGACACACACACACAGTGACACACACACACAGTGACACACACACACACAGTGACACACACACACAGTGACACACACAGTGACACACACACACAGTGACACACACAGTGACACACACACACACAGTGACACACACACACAGTGACACACACACACACAGTGACACACACACACAGTGACACACACACACAGTGACACACACACACACAGTGACACACACACACACAGTGACACACACACTGACACACACACACACAGTGACACACACACAGTGACACACACACACAGTGACACACACAGTGACACACACACACAGTGACACACACAGTGACACACACACACACAGTGACACACACACACAGTGACACACACACACACAGTGACACACACACACAGTGACACACACACACAGTGACACACACACACACAGTGACACACACACACACAGTGACACACACACTGACACACACACACACAGTGACACACACACAGTGACACACACACAGTGACACACACAGTGACACACACACACACAGTGACACACACACAGTGACACACACACAGTGACACACACAGTGACACACACACACACACACTGACACACACACACTGACACACGTGTACGTACGTGAGCGCTACTATTGATGAGTGAGGCTGTGACACAGAGATACACACACACAGTGACACACACACACACAGTAACACACACAGTGACACACACACACACAGTGACACACACACACACAGTGACACACACACACAGTGACACACACACAGTGACACACACACAGACACAGTGACACACACACACAGTGACACACACACACAGTGACACAGACACACACAGTGACACACACACAGTGAAACACACACAGTGACACACACACACAGTGACACACACACACACAGTGACACACACAGTGACACACACAGTGACACACACACAGTGTCACACACAGTGACACACACATACACACACACACACAGACACACACAGTGACACACACACAGTGTCACACACAGTGACACACACACACAGTGACACACACATACACACACACACACACAGACACACACACACATTGCCTTAATAGGTTCTGCTACTCGCTAATTGCCCTTACAGCCTGTTAAGGCTACACGTGTGTGTGTGTAACGTGTGTGTGTGTGTAATGTGTGTGTAAGTGTGTGTAACGTGTGTGTAAGTGTGTGTAACGTGTGTGTGTGTGTGTAACTGTGTGTGTGTAACTGTGTGTGTGTAACTGTGTGTGTGTGTAACTGTGTGTGTGTGTAACTGTGTGTGTGTAACTGTGTGTGTGTGTAACTGTGTGTGTGTGTAACTGTGTGTGTGTGTAATTGTGTGTGTGTAACTGTGTGTGTGTGTAACTGTGTGTGTGTGTGTAGCTGTGTGTGTGTAACTGTGTGTGTGTGTGTAACTGTGTGTGTGTGTGTAACTGTGTGTGTGTGTGTAACGTGTGTGTGTAAGTGTGTATGTGTGTATGTGTGTAAGTGTGTAACGTGTGTGTGTGAGACGTGTGTGTGTGTAAGTGTGTAACGTGTGTAAGTGTGTGTGCAAGTGTATGTGTGTGTGTGTGTAACGTGTGTGTAAGTGTGTAACGTGTGTGTGTGTAAGTGTGTAACGTGTGTGTGTGTAAGTGTGTATGTGTGTAAGTGTGTAACGTGTGTGTGTGTGTAAGTGTGTAACGTGTGTGTGTAAGTGTGTAACGTGTGTGTGTGTAAGTGTGTAACGTGTGTGTGTGTAAGTGTGTAACGTGTGTGTGTATGTGTGTAAGTGTGTAACGTGTGTGTGTGTGTAAGTGTGTAACGTGTGTGTGTAAGTGTGTAAGTGTGTAACGTGTGTGTGTAAGTGTGTAACGTGTGTGTGTGTAAGTGTGTAACGTGTGTGTAAGTGTGTTGCGTGTGTGTGTGTAAGTGTGTAACGTGTGTGTGTAACGTGTGTGTGTGTAAGTGTGTAACGTGTGTGTGTGTAAGTGTGTAACGTGTGTGTGTGTAAGTGTGTAACGTGTGTGTGTGTAAGTGTGTGTAATGTGTGTGTGTGTAAGTGTGTATGTGTGTATGTAACTGTGTGTGTGTGTGTGTAACTGTGTGTATGTAACTGTGTGTGTGTGTCACTGTGTATGTGTAACTGTGTGTGTGTGTGTAACTGTGTGTGTGTGTGTGTAACTGTGTGTGTAACTGTGTGTGTGTGTGTAACTGTGTGTGTGTGTGTGTAACTGTGTGTGTAACTGTGTGTGTGTGTGTGTAACTGTGTGTGTGTGTGTAACTGTGTGTGTGTGTGTAACTGTGTGTGTGTGTGTAACTGTGTGTGTGTGTGTAACTGTGTGTGTGTGTGTAACTGTGTGTGTGTGTGTAACTCTGTGTGTGTGTAACTGTGTGTGTGTGTGTGTAACTGTGTGTGTGTAACTGTGTGTGTGTGTGTAACTGTGTGTGTGTGTGTAACTGTGTGTGTGTGTGTAACTGTGTGTGTGTGTGTGTAACGTGTGTGTGTGTGTGTAAGTGTGTATGTGTGTATGTAAGTGTGTAACGTGTGTGTGTGTAACGTGTGTAACGTGTGTATGTGTGTGTTACGTGTGTGTAAGTGTGTAACGTGTGTAAGTGTGTGTGTGTAAGTGTGTAACGTGTGTGTTACGTGTGTGTGTGTAAGTGTGTGTGTGTAAGTGTGTTACATGTGTGTGTGTAACGTGTGTGTGTGTAAGTGTGTGTAACGTGTGTGTAACGTGTGTATGTGTGTGTGTATGTGTGTGTAAGTGTGTAAGTGTGTAACGTGTGTGTAAGTGTGTAACGTGTGTGTGTGTAAGTGTGTAACGTGTGTGTAAGTGTGTGTGTAAGTGTGTTGCGTGTGTGTAAGTGTGTAACGTGTGTGTGTAACGTGTGTGTGTGTAACGTGTGTGTGTGTAAGTGTGTAACATGTGTGTGTAACGTGTGTGTGTGTAAGTGTGTAACGTGTGTGTAAGTGTGTATGTGTAAGTGTGTTGCATGTGTGTGTGTAACGTGTGTGTGTAAGTGTGTAAGTGTGTGTGTGTGTGTGTAACATGTGTGTAACGTGTGTGTGTAACGTATGTGTGTGTGTGTGACGTGTGTGTGTGTAACGTGTGTGTAAGTGTGTACGTGTGTAAGTGTGTGTGTGTAAGTGTGTAAGTGTGTGTGTAAGTGTGTAAGTGTGTGTGTAAGTGTGTAAGTGTGCTCTGTACATTTAAGTTCAGTTTTTGTTTATTATGCCTGTTATTTTTTCTTGCATGCGCATAAACCATTTCTAATGAGTTTGTCCCCCCCGTGTCTCTCCCCGTGTCTCCCCCTCCCCCCGTGTCTCCCCCGTGTCTCTCCCCGTGTCTCCCCCTCCCCCCGTGTCTCCCCCCGTGTCTCCCCCCGTGTCCCCCCCGTGTCTCCCCCTCCCCCCGTGTCTCCCCCGTGTCTCTCCCCCCGTGTCTCTCCCCGTGTCTCCCCCTCCCCCCGTGTCTCCCCCCGTGTCTCCCCCCGTGTCCCCCCCGTGTCTCTCCCTCCCCCCCGTGTCTCTCCCCGTGTCTCTCCTCCCGTGTCTCTCCCCGTGTCTCTCCTCCCGTGTCTCCCCCCGTGTCTCCGTGTCTCTCCCTCCCCCCCGTGTCTCTCTCCCCCCGTGTCTCCCCCCCATGTCTCTCTCCCCCCGTGTCTCTCTCCCCCCGTGTCTCCCCCCCGTGTCTCTCCCCGTGTCTCTCTCCCCCCATGTCTCTCTCCCCCCGTGTCTCTCTCCCCCCGTGTCTCTCTCCCCCCGTGTCTCCCCCCCGTGTCTCCCCCGTGTCTCTCCCCCCGTGTCTCTCCCCCCGTGTCTCTCCCCCCGTGTCTCTCCCCCCCGTGTCTCCGTGTCTCCCCCTCCCCCCCGTGTCTCCCCCGTGTCTCTCCCCCCGTGTCTCTCCCCCCGTGTCTCTCCCTCCCCCCCGTGTCTCTCTCTCCCCGTGTCTCTCCCCGTGTCTCTCTCTCTCCCCGTGTCTCTCCCCATGTCTCTCTCTCTCCCCGTGTCTCCCCGTGCGTCTCTCCCCGTGTCTCTCCCCGTCTCTCTCCCCGTGTCTCCCCGTGTCTCTCTCCCCGTGTCTCTCCCCGTCTCTCTCCCCGTGTGTCTCTCTCCCCGTGTCTCTCTCCCCGTGTCTCTCCCCGTCTCTCTCCCCGTGTCTCTCTCCCCGTGTCTCCCCGTGCGTCTCTCCCCGTGTCTCTCCCCGTCTCTCTCCCCGTGTCTCTCCCCGTGTCTCTCCCCGTGTCTCTCCCCGTCTCTCTCCCCGTGTCTCCCCGTGTGTCTCCCCGTCTCTCTCCCCGTGTCTCTCCCCGTGTCTCTCCCCGTGTCTCTCCCCGTGTCTCTCCCCGTGTCTCTCCCCGTCTCTCTCCCCGTGTCTCTCTCCCCGTGTCTCTCCCCGTGTCTCTCCCCGTCTCTCTCCCCGTGTCTCTCTCCCCGTGTCTCTCTCCCCGTGTCTCTCCCCGTCTCTCTCCCCGTGTCTCTCTCTCTCCCCGTGTCTCTCTCCCCGTGTCTCCCCGTGCGTCTCTCCCCGTCTCTCTCCCCGTGTCTCTCCCCGTGTCTCTCCCCGTCTCTCTCCCCGTGTCTCCCCGTGTGTCTCCCCGTCTCTCTCCCCGTGTCTCTCCCCGTGTCTCTCCCCGTGTCTCTCCCCGTCTCTCTCCCCGTGTCTCCCTGTGTCTCTCTCCCCGTGTCTCTCCCCGTGTCTCTCCCCGTCTCTCTCCCCGTGTCTCTCTCTCTCCCCGTGTCTCTCTCCCCGTGTCTCTCCCCGTCTCTCTCCCCGTGTCTCTCTCCCCGTGTCTCTCTCCCCGTGTCTCTCCCCGTCTCTCTCCCCGTGTCTCTCTCCCCGTGTCTCTCTCCCTGTCTCTCTCTCCCCGTGTCTCTCTCTCTCCCCGTGTATCTCTCTCTCCCCGTGTCTCTCTCTCCCCGTGTCTCTCTCTCCCCGTGTCTCTCTCCCCGTGTCTCTCTCTCTCCCCGTGTCTCTCTCCCCGTGTCTCTCCCCGTGTCTCTCCCCGTGTCTCTCCCCGTGTCTCTCCCCGTGTCTCTCTCCCCGTCTCTCTCTCCCCGTGTCTCTCCCCGTGTCTCTCCCCGTATCTCTCCCCGTGTCTCTCCCCGTGTCTCTCTCCCCGTGTCTCTCTCCCCGTGTCTCTCTCTCCCCGTGTCTCTCTCCCCCCGTGTCTCTCTCTCCCGCATCTCTTCCGACGATGACGATGTTGTTAATCAACATCCACATCATCACCATCACCACCACCATCACCACCATCACCATCACCACCACCACCATCACCGCTATTATTATTATTTCCCATCGTGTAAATTTCACCTGGAACGCCTGAACAACATCCCCCTCCCCCTCTACCCCCCACCCCCACAACCTCCAATTTTTATTTTTTTATTTTTTTTTAAATCAAATTTTATTTTTTTGCTATTTGCTTCCTCAAACAAATCGCCGCGAAAAACCTTGACGTTACGAGATGTTTACTTTATTATACTTTGTTAAACATAATTATACTTTATTATACATTATTATACATTGTTATACTTTATTATACATTATTATACTTTATTATACATTGTTATACTTTATTATACTTTATTATACATTGTTATACTTTATTATACATTATTATACATTGTTATACATTATTATACTTTATTATACATTGTTATACTTTATTATACATTGTTATACTTTATTATACTTTATTATACATTGTTATACTTTATTATACATTATTATACTTTATTATACATTATTATACTTTATTATACATTATTATACTTTATTATACATTGTTATACTTTATTATACATTGTTATAATTTATTACACATTGTTATACTTTATTATACATTATTATACTTTATTATACATTATTATACTTTATTATACATTATTATACATTATTATACTTTCTTATACATTGTTATACTTTATTATACATTATTATAATTTATTATACATTGTTATACATTATTATACATTATTATACTTTATTATACATTATTATACTTTATTATACATTGTTATACATTATTATACTTTATTATACATTATTATACATTATTATAATTTATTATACATTATTATACTTTATTATACATTATTATAATTTATTATACATTGTTATACATTATTATACATTATTATAATTTATTATACATTGTTATACATTATTATACTTTATTATACATTATTATACTTTATTATACATTATTATACATTGTTATACATTATTATACTTTATTATACATTGTTATACATTGTTATACTTTATTATACATTATTTTACTTTATTATACGTTATTATACTTTATTATACTTTAATATACATTATTATACATTGTTATACTTTATTATACATTATTATACTTTATTATACATTATTATACGTTATTATACATTATTATACTTTATTATACATTATTATACTTTATTATACATTATTATACGTTATTATACATTATTATACTTTATTATACATTATTATACTTTATTATACATTATTATACTTTATTGTCTCTGTGTGTCTGTGTGTGTGTGTGTGTCTGTGTGTGTCTGTGTGTGTCTGTGTGTATCTGTGTGTGTGTGTCTGTGTGTGTGTCTGTGTGTGTGTGTCTGTGTGTGTCTGTGTGTGTGTCTGTGTGTGTGTCTGTGTGTGTGTTTGTGTGTGTGTGTGTCTGTGTGTGTGTGTGTCTGTGTGTGTGTGTCTGTGTGCGTGTGTGTCTGTGTGTGTGTGTCTGTGTGTGTGTTATATCTACCGTGTGTGTGTGTGTTATATCTACTGTGTGTGTGTGTGTTATATCTACCGTGTGTGTGTGTGTTATATCTACCGTGTGTGTGTGTGTTATATCTACTGTGTGTCTGTGTGTTATATCTACTGTGTGTGTGTGTGTTATATCTACCGTGTGTGTGTTATATCTACCGTGTGTGTGTGTGTGTTATATTCTACGTGTGTGTGTGTTATATCTACGTGTGTGTGTGTGTTATATCTACCCTGTGTGTGTGTCTGTGTGTGTGTGTTATATCTACCCTGTGTGTGTGTGTTATATCTACGTGTGTGTGTGTGTGACTGTGTGTGTGTGTTATAACTACGTGTGTGTGTGTTATATCTACTGTGTGTGTGTGTGTTATATCTACTGTGTGTGTGTGTTATATCTACTGTGTGTGTTATATCTACTGTGTGTGTGTGTTATATCTACGTGTGTGTGTGTGTGTTATATCTACGTGTGTGTGTGTTATATTCTACGTGTGTCTGTGTGTTATATCTACCGTGTGTGTGTGTGTCTGTGTGTGTGTGTTATAACTACGTGTGTCTGTGTGTTATATCTACCCTGTGTGTGTGTCTGTGTGTGTGTGTGTGTGTTATAACTACGTGTGTGTGTGTGTTATATCTGTGTGTGTGTGTGTCTGTGTGTGTGTGTTATATCTACTGTGTGTGTGTGTGTTCTGAGTTCACGTGCTCATCCTTCACGTGCTTCGTGGTTAACGGAGGACCCTTTGACGTGTCTCGCCAATCGGCCGGTGTGACCTCGCCGATTTATTTGGGGCGTGAACGGAATCGGCGGTTTTGTTAATTTTTTTGGTTTTACCGAAACGCGACGGAAACGTGGAAACTCTCCCTCCTCCACCTCCACCTCCTCCTCCTCCACCTCCTCCACCTCCTCCTCCACCCCCCCACCCCCACCCCCCCTCCACCTCCACCACCCCCCCCCCCCGAAAAACTTTTGCCGGGAAAAAAAAATTATCGCTCAAATTTCACCACCACCATCATCACCATCACCACGATTATCACCATCATCACCATCACCACCATCACCACCACCATCACCACCACCATCACCACCACCACCACCATCACCACCATCACCACCACCACCATCACCATCATCACCACCATCACCATCATCACCACCATCATCACCGCCACCATCACCATCACCACCATCACCACCACCACCATCACCATTACCACCATCACCACCACCATCACCATCACCACCATCACCACCATCACCACCATCACCACCATCACCATCATCACCACCATCACCATCACCACCATCACCATCATCACCACCATCATCATCATCACCACCATCACCATCATCACCACCACCACCACCATCACCACCACCACCACCATCACCACCACCACCACCATCATCACCACCATCACCACCACCATCACCACCACCATCATCACCACCATCACCACCATCATCACCACCACCATCACCACCACCACCACCACCATCACCACCACCACCATCATCACCACCATCACCACCATCATCACCACCACCATCACCACCACCACCACCATCACCACCACCACCACCACCACCATCACCACCACCACCACCATCACCACCACCACCACCATCACCACCACCATCACCACCACCACCACCACCACCATCATCACCACCATCACCACCATCACCATCACCACCATCACCACCACCATCACCACCACCACCATCACCACCATCACCACCACCATCACCACCACCATCACCACCACCATCACCACCACCACCACCACCACCATCACCACCACCACCACCACCACCACCTCCACCATCACCACCACCACCACCATCACCACCACCATCACCACCACCACCACCACCACCATCACCACCACCACCACCACCATCACCACCATCACCACCACCACCACCACCACCATCACCACCACCACCACCACCATCACCACCACCACCACCATCACCATCACCACCACCATCACCATCACCACCATCACCACCACCACCATCACCATTACCACCATCACCACCACCATCACCATCACCACCATCACCACCATCACCACCATCACCACCATCACCATCATCACCACCATCACCATCACCACCATCACCATCATCACCACCATCATCATCATCATCACCACCACCACCACCATCACCACCACCACCACCATCATCACCACCATCACCACCACCATCACCACCACCATCATCACCACCATCACCACCATCATCACCACCACCATCACCACCACCACCACCATCACCACCACCACCACCACCATCACCACCACCACCATCATCACCACCATCACCACCATCATCACCACCACCATCACCACCACCACCACCATCACCACCACCACCACCATCACCACCACCACCACCACCACCATCACCACCACCACCACCATCACCACCACCACCACCATCACCACCACCACCACCACCACCATCACCACCACCACCATCATCACCACCATCACCACCATCACCATCACCACCATCACCACCACCATCACCACCACCACCATCACCACCACCATCACCACCACCATCACCACCACCATCACCACCACCACCACCACCACCATCACCACCACCACCACCACCACCTCCACCATCACCACCACCACCACCATCACCACCACCATCACCACCACCACCACCACCACCACCACCATCACCACCATCACCACCACCACCACCACCACCATCACCACCACCACCACCACCATCACCACCACCACCACCACCACCATCACCATCACCATCACCACCACCACCACCACCATCACCACCACCATCACCACCATCACCACCAACACCATCACCACCACCATCATCACCACCACCACCACCACCATCACCACCACCACCAGACCCTCCGACCACCGCCCCCTCCGCAACCTTCCCGCCCTTGCCGCCCCCTGACGGCAATTCCCCAAACCACGGCGTCCGCGACACCGCAGCCGCCGGCCCTCCCGGCGGTCCCCACGGTCGCGCCGGTGCCGGTGACGCCGGCACCGGCACCGGCACCGGCACCGGCGCCATCGTCGGCGGCGTCCTCGGCGGCCTCCTGGCCCTGTGCCTCGTGGCGCTAGCCGCCTTCTTCGGACGCTCGGCGTTTCGCCGTTGGCGGAAGTCTCGCTTCCGCGGAGACTATGACGCCCGCAGCTTCCGGCCGGGCAAGAAGCCGGCGTCGGCGTCGGCGTCGGCTTCGGCGGTTTCGGCGGCTTCGGCCGGAAGGAAAGATCCCCGGCACAGCGGCGGCAACGACGGAGGGAAAGCCGGAGCCGCCGGTTTTCCCCCCGCCGGCTCCGGCTCCGGCTCCGGCTCCGGCTCCGGCTCCGGCTCCGGCTCCGGCTCGTCCGTGTCGTCTTCCTCGTGCCGCTTGTCCCCGTCTCACCGCAACCACCACCACCACCACCACCACCACCACGGCAGCCGTCAGCACCAGCACCAGCAGCAGCAGCAGCAGCAGAGTGAGAATCCGGTGATCCCCGGCACGCCGCCGCCGCGCTACGCCAACAGCGAGACGTTGCCGCTGTCGCTGGGCGCCGAGTTTTACTCGGCCGACGCCGACGATACCGACGATGCCGATGCCGACGGAGCCGACGGAGCCGACGGAGCCGAGCGGCAAATCCGTCGGCGTCCCTCGCACCGCCCTCCGCCGCCCGGCCGGCACCGGCAACACCGTTGCCCCGGGGAGGAGGAGGAGGAGGAGGACGAGGAGCTGCTCGTCGTCGGTGACGATGCCGTGGGCGGTGGTGCCGGTGCCGGTGCCGGTGCCGGTGCCGGGAGGGAATTCCTGATGCCGGTGGAGCACGATCTCATTCCCCAGCGCGACGGTTCGATGATCTCCAAGAAGGAGTGGTACGTGTAGGGCCCTCGACCGTCGGCTCGCCCCTTCGGTCGAGGGACCGGTGAGTCGGTCGGTCGGTCGGCTGACCGGTGAGTCGGTCGGTCGGCTGACCGGTGAGTCGGTCGGTCGGCTGACCGGTGAGTCAGTCGACAGACCGATGAGTCGGTCGACGGACCGGTGAGTCGGTCGGTCGGCTGACCGGTGAGTCGGTCGGTCGGCTGACCGGTGAGTCAGTCGACAGACCGGTGAGTCAGTCGACAGACCGGTGAGTCGGTCGACGGACCGGTGAGTCGGTCGGTCGGCTGACCGGTGAGTCGGTCGGTCGGCTGACCGGTGAGTCGGTCGGTCGGCTGACCGGTGAGTCGGTCGGTCGGCTGACCGGTGAGTCGGTCGACTGGCCCAGTCGGTAGACCAACCAGATGGTTGACTGACCAGTCGGTTAGTCGGTCGACTGACCAGTTGATAGACCAACCAGATGGTTGACTGACCAGTCGGTTGGTCGGTTGACTGACCAATCGGTTAGTCGGTAGACCAACCAGATGGTTGACTGACCAGTCGGTTAGTCGGCTGACTGACCAATCGGTTAGTCGGTTGACTGACCAGTCGGTTGACTGACCAGTCGGTTAGTCGGCTGACTGACCAGTCGGTTGACTGACCAGTCGGTTGGTCGGTCGACTGATCGATCAGTCGGTTGGTCGACTGATCGATCGGTCGACGATTTCCAAGTAGCGTTGGTACGTGAGATGGTCCGCTCGATCATTTGATCGAGCGGTCCTTTAATTGGTCAGTTGGCCGATTGATCGATGGGTCGGTCAATCGGTCGGTCGATCAGTCGTATAGTCAATCGATCGATCAATTGATCGATCGGTCGGATAGTCGATCGGTTGATCAGTTGATCGGTCGAAGGTATAGGGCTTGCAGTGAGTTCGTTTTGTTGGAGGTGGTTTTAGCCTCTGTAGGATTGTCGATTTTATATCAAAGGGTGTTGGGGGCAATGGGATTTGGATGATGATGACGATGGTGATGATATAACAACCACCACCACCATGGTGTGACGGGTGGGCTCTGATTACTTAAGTCGTTGATTCACCCACAGACAGAGACACACACAGAGACACACACACACAGAGACACACACAGAGACACACACAGAGACGCACAGAGACACACAGAGAGATACACACACAGAGACACACACAGAGACACACAGAGACGCACAGAGACACACACAGAGACACAGAGAGATACACACACAGAGACACACAGAGACACACACAGACACGCACAGACACGCACAGACACACACACACAGACACACACACACAGAGACACACACAGACACACACACAGAGACACACAGAGACACACAGAGACGCACAGAGACACACAGAGATACACACACAGAGACACACAGACACGCACAGAGACACACACAGACAACAACAACAACCGCCATTCGCCACTAAGTGGCGGTGACGTCACCACGACGCTTGTGCCAGGCTATGTGCACCTTGAGGCTATCACGTGAAGTGTCGAACGCCCGCTGGCAGGAGGTCACGGGGCAGACCCAGCAGGTGCCACGGGTCGACTGACTGAGATGACTGGCTGATGCACCACCTGTGCCCTCTACTGTGCCAAAACGCTGTGCTTTAGCTACCCGGCGCTCCGCTCATTGTTGTGAGCGTCACTCCTCCGCCCTCCGTTGTTGTTGGAGGGCGACTGCCTCCAACTGCCCAGTAGCATCCTTCACGAGCCTCCTCCACAGAGGCCGATCTTGACACCGCTGGTACCAGTCATCGGCAAGTCCACTCAGCTCCACGTCCTCCTGTACCACATCACTCCATCTCTTCTCTAGCCCATGCCGCACCCGCTTAGCCCCCTCAATCAGGCCAAACAAAAGCTGTTTCGGCATGCGGTGGCTGGGCATGCGGGCTACATGACCCAGCCAACGCAGCCTTGCCTGCCGGAGGAGCTCACCGATGGGATTTTGCCCAGATCTTTCTAGGATTTGTGAGCTCACACAATCCAACCTGGTTAAACCCAGGATGGATCGTAGGCAGGCCAGCCTAAATGTTTCTAACCGGCGAAGATGTTCCATTAGGGGGGTCTATGTTTCGCAAGCGTAGAGAAGGGAGGGAATGACCGTGGCCGAGAAGACCTGAAGCTTGGTGCGGAGCGACAGACCAGGTAGCTTCCACACAGCGTTACGCAACCGATGAAAAGATATTGCCGCTCGACTGATTCGGAGTGAGACCTCTGCTGTTAAACCGGAGCCGGTCATAAGCACACTGCCCAGGTATGGGAAACTCTCCACTCTCTCCACAACTGCCCCATCACCGATTGGGAGTTGTGGGGGTGGAGTGTCCGATGGTACAAAATACCCAGGCAGGTGCTTAGTTTTGGTGGGGCTGATGGTAAGGCCCCATCTCTTAGTGGCACGCTCCAGTCTCAGCAGCAGCGTCTCCAACTCCTCTGAGTGAGCAGTAATTACCAGATTATCGGCATAAATAACGTGGTTGACCAATAGGGAGCCATCCCTTGACCGCAGCCGGGCATCGATCAGCCTCCCATTATATCTGTACCAAATGGAAATTCCTCTGGTACAGCCATCGAAGGCTTCACGAACTACGTGGTCAAAATAGATGTTAAATAATGTGGGAGCCAGAGGACATCCCTGTCGCACCCCAAGGTGTACAGGGAATGGCTCTGACTCCCGGCCACGTAGTTTTACCCGGGCCCGCTCACCATCATGAAGGTCATTAATGATCGTGAGCAGAGGGTCAGGGACTCCAAAAGCACGGAAGAACAACCCAGAGCCCAGGCCTACTGATGGTATCATAGGCCTTGACCAGGTCAATAAAGCAGAGATGTAGGTCTTGTTGGAATTCCCTACACCTCTGCTGTAGCAGACGGACAGAAAATATGGCATCTGTGCAGGACCGCCCTTTCCTGAAACCGCATTGGGGCTCCGCAAACCTCTCCTCAGCGTGCCTGGCAAGGCGATGTTGAATAATCCTTGCCAGGACCTTTCCTGGCACACTGAGGAGTGAGATGCCCCTGTAGTTGTTACAGTCTGTGCGGTCCACCTTCTTAAAGAGGGGGACCACCAGGGCATCCTTCCAATCCTGCGGAACCCATCCAGTGGTCCAGACTGTTATGATGTCATGTAGGGCAGTCTGTGCACTAACGCCACCCTCCCTCAGCATTTCGCTTGGGAGATCATCTCTGCCCGCTGCCTTTCCTGGTCTCAGACTCCGGATCGCCCTCAGTACTTCCTCAACAGATGGCATCTCAGCCAGCCACTCACAGGGGGTGACTTCTTCCAATATTTGAGGCACCGCAGCCTCAGCAGGTTCATCCTCACTTTGTGCCACGATGTTTTCCTGGATGAGGGATTTCCCCTCCCCCAGGACCTCACAGAAATGCTCAGCAAATCTGCAAACCTGTTCCTGGGGGTGGGAGATTGGGTCACCGTTTTTTCCCCTAATGATGGTAATAGGTGTGGCGCTGCAGGTTACTTTTTTGATGGAGTTAAATAGAGATTTGTGATCGCGGGCCACTGAGGCAGACTCCATCTCCTCAGCAACCCGCGACCACCACCCATCCTTGCAGCACCTCACGGCTCTCCGAACCTCCGAGCGAAGGCTGCGGTAAGCCTTCTCATTCTCTGACGTGGGATGCTGTAGCCGATGAGAGTGGGCCTGTCGCTTTTTCTCAACCATCCTGAACACCTCCTCTGTCAGCCAGGGTCTCTGGGGAGGTCTGGACCGCCTACTCAAAGCAGCCATTGCAGCTGCATGAGTCACAGTCCTAAACCTCGCCCATTTACCCTCGACATCAGGAGGAGTCGGGGACGATGCCAATCCCAGCCGCAAGCGATGATGAAATTCTCGCTCGCAGATTTCATCAGCTAGCTGAAACCAGGCCACCTTAGGTCGGAATGGGGTCCTGGGATGCACAGTCCTCTACTCGGGGCAGGAGACTGCCAAACAACAGGGAGTGGCTCTTGAACAAAAGAATGAAGGGGGCGTGGGAGCATGGTGGTGAGGTGTGGGAAGCTGTAAGCCCCAGGCTACTTTGAGCTCGCCTTCCCATCAACCGGAGGCGAGGAGTGGTGGTCGTGGTTACTTATGCCCCCGCCGAAGACGAACATCCGTGGAGGGATGCAGGCAAGGCCGATGAGTCGGATGCCTTCTATGACCTCCTGTCACAGGTGCTGGCTAAAGTGGCCCCTCGGGATAGAGTCATCATGTTGGGTGACTTCAATGCCCGAGTTGGTCATGATGCTGGCACCTGGTCTGGAGTGATTGGAGGGCATGGGCCAGATCAGCTCAATAACAACGGTAGGAGGCTGCTAGATTTTTTGTGCAGCCCATGGGCTTGTAATTACCAACACGCTGTTCCGGCATCGGCGCATCCACACAACATCACGGATGCATGCCGGGTCCAAGCAAGAACATCTGCTGGACTACATAGTGACGGACCGGCCGGATGCGAGCCCATGTCCTTGACACCAGGACCTACCGTGGGAGCTGATCTGCCCTCTGACCATCGACTAGCCATCTGTAAGATGCGCCCTGCCGTTCTTCCGCTCCGGTGGTGGGTGTACACCCAGGATCCCATTCAAACCCAAGGTGGCCTGGTCTCAGCTAGCTGATGAAAGTTGATTGAAGGTGCGAGGGGTGGACCAGCCCATCCCCGCCCTCACACACCCAGTCCAGGGAAGAGGCCAATCCGAGTTGTCCCTCGCCCCACTCCACGGCACTGTTGCCCATCCGGCACCACGGGGAGGTGTGGGTAGGGGCGGGGGAGAGAGGTGTGGCGGTTTTGTTTTTTTGTGTTTTTGGCCGGAGCACAGAGACGCAGACGGGGAGACGCAGGGACACGGACACGCACAGACACACAGAGACACGCAGAGACACACAGACACAGACACACACGCACAGACACACACGCACAGACACACGCACAGACACGGACAGACTCAGCACAGACACTCGCACAGACACTCGCACACAGACATGCACAGACACACGCACAGACACACGCACAGACACGGACAGACACAGCACAGACACACGCACAGACATCACACACAGACACGCAGAGACATGCACAGACACGGACACACACAGACACGCAGAGACAAGCACAGAGACACGCACAGACACGCACAGACACGCACAGACACACGCACAGACACGCAGAGACACGCACAGACACGGACAGACACACAGACACGGACAGACACACACAGACACACACAGACACGCACAGATACACGCACAGACGCACAGACACACACAGACACACACAGACACACACATACACACAGGTACAGACACGCACACACATACACAGACACGCACGCACATACACAGACACGCACAGACACACACACGCACAAACAAACTCCAAATATACAGCAGCAGCTGGCATCGTCGGGGTCAGGGCTAGAACCCACGGCCTCCTGTAGACCAGGCGAGGTAGTCAACATCTCACAGGGTCCGTGGTAGAACCCACGACCTCCTGTAGACCAGGTGTGGTAGTTAATATCTCACAGGGTCCGGGGTAGAACCCACGACCTCCTGTAAACCAGGCGAGGTAGTCAACATCTCACATGGTCCGTGGTAGAACCCACGACCTCCTGTAGACCAGGCGAGGTAGTCAACATCTCACAGTGTCAGGGCTGGAACCCACGACCTCCTGTACACCAGGCGAGGTAGTCAACATCTCACAGGGTCTGGGATCGAACCCACGACCTCCTGTATACCAGGCGAGGTAGTCAACATCTCACAGTGTCCGTGGCTAGAACCCACGACCTCCTGTAGACCAGGCGAGGTAGTCAACATCTCACAGGGTCTGGGATCGAACCCACGACCTCCTGTAGACCAGGCGAGGTAGTCAACATCTCACAGGGTCCGTAGTAGATCCCACGACCTCCTGTAGACCAGGCGAGGTAGTCAACATCTCACAGTGTCAGGGCTGGAACCCACGACCTCCTGTACACCAGGCGAGGTAGTCAACATCTCACAGGGTCTGGGATCGAACCCACGACCTCCTGTATACCAGGCGAGGTAGTCAACATCTCACAGTGTCCGTGGCTAGAACCCACGACCTCCTGTAGACCAGGCGAGGTAGTCAACATCTCACAGTGTCAGGGCTGGAACCCACGACCTCCTGTAGACCAGGCGAGGTAGTCAACATCTCACAGGGTCTGGGATCGAACCCACGACCTCCTGTATACCAGGCGAGGTAGTCAACATTGCACAGGGTCTGGGATCGAACCCACGACCTCCTGCGTACCAGGCGAGGTAGTTAACATCTTCACAGCCGCGAGAGATTAATACGACATCTATAGTAGTAGTGGTGGTGTTGGTAGTTACTAATTATTAATAATAATAATTACTAATTGTTATGAATTAATATTTAATCATTAGTATAAATTCATAACAATTAATAATTAGTATCAATAATAGTTATTAGTTATTACTAATTGTTATTAATTAGTAATAATTATTGTTAATAATTATTAATTGTCATGAATTCTCATTATTAAATAGTATTCATACTAATTAGTAATTATTACTGCTAATTATTTATACCAATTATTCATCATCATTATTATTATTAATACGAATGATTAATAATCAATAACATTCCCGATATGTCTGAACTGGGTGTGTGTGTGTCGGGGTAGTGTGTGGGTGGGGAGGGAGGAGTACTTTGGGGTAGGGTGGGTACCTTGGGGGTACCTTGGGGGTACCTTGTGTGTGAGTACCTTGTGTGTGAGTACCTTGAGTGTGAGTACCTTGTGTGTGGGTACCTTGTGTGTGGGTATCTTGTGTGTGAGTACCTTGTGAGTACCTTGTGTGTGAGTACCTTGTGTGTGAGTACCTTGTGTGTGAGTACCTTATGGGTGGGTACCTTGTGGGTACCTTGGGGGTACCTTGGGGGTACCTTGTGGGTACCTTGTGTGTGAGTACCTTGTGTGTGAGTACCTTGTGTGTGAATACCTTGTGAGTACCTTGTGTGTGGATACCTTGTGTGTGAGTACCTTGTGAGTACCTTGTGGGTACCTTGTGTGTGGGTACCTTGTGAGTGAGTACCTTGTGTGTGAGTACCTTGTGTGTGAGTACCTTGTGGGTACCTTGTGTGTGGGTACCTTGTGTGTGGGTACCTTGTGTGTGGGTACCTTGTGGGTGGGTACCTTGTGTGTGAGTACCTTGTGTGTGGGTACCTGAGGGGTACCTTGTGGGTACCTTGTGGGTACCTTGTGTGTGAGTACCTTGTGTGTGAGTACCTTGTGTGTGGGTACCTTGTGGGTACCTTGTGTGTGAGTACCTTGTGTGTGGGTACCTTGTGTGTGAGTACCTTGTGAGTGAGTACCTTGTGTGTGGGTACCTTGTGTGTGAGTACCTTGTGTGTGAGTACCTTGTGTGTGGGTATCTTTGGGATACCTGAGGGGTACCTTGTGGGTACCTTGTGGGTACCTTGTGTGTGGGTACCTTGTGGGTACCTTGTGAGTACCTTGTGTGTGAGTACCTTGTGGGTACCTTGTGAGTACCTTGTGTGTGAGTACCTTGGGGGTACCTGAGGGGTACCTTGTGGGTACCTTGTGAGTACCTTGTGGGTACCTTGTGTGTGAGTACCTTGTGTGTGGGTACCTTGTGTGTGAGTACCTTGGGGGTACCTGAGGGGTACCTTGTGGGTACCTTGTGAGTACCTTGTGGGTACCTTGTGAGTACCTTGTGTGTGGGTACCTTGTGTGTGAGTACCTTGTGGGTACCTTGTGAGTACCTGAGGGGTACCTTGTGAGTACCTCGTGAGTGTGGAGCGATGCGGTTGAGCCGTCTGAACACAGCACAATGAAGTTTGACCTGAAACATTCCTCGGGATTTAAATTTTATTATTTTATATTGTTTTGTATTTCTGATTATTCCTTATTATTTCTGATTATTTCATATCGTTTTGTTTTATGTTATTTCTAATTATTTTTGTTTATTTTTTTTCTTGTTTTATATCGTTTTATTCTTTAAACAAAAATTGTTTCATTTCTTATTAGAAAAAAATTTGTTTTTTTTTAATTCTTTCAAGAAAAATGTTTCTTATTTTTTATGATTTTTATTTTATTTTCTAATTTTTTTTTATTCTTTTAAAAAAAAGTTATTTCTTATTATTTCTTATGATTTTCGTTCATTTTTTTATTCTTTAAAAAAAATAATTTTTCTTTATTTTACTTATTTCTTTAAGATTATTATTATTTTTTATTCTTAAAAAAAGTTTCTTATTTCTTATGATTTTAAAAATAATATTATTTTACATTACTACATTTTTTTAACGTTATTTTTTCTTATTTTACATGACCTTTTATTGTTTTGTATTTTAATTTTTTGCGTTTTTTTATGGTTATATTTGTTATTTTTCTGTTATTATTTCTGCTTATTTTTTCCTTCCTTGTTATTTTATGTTTTTATTTCACACTACACGATAGGTCGCCCGTGTGTATATTGTGTTCTAGAGTTGTCCTTACGTTGTTTATTATTATTGTTGTTGTGTTGTACGCACGACGCGGACAAACGGTTCCTGTGTTAAATGATCAAAAACCACTACCACCATCATCACCATCATCACTACCACCATCATCAATACCAACATCATCATCACCATCATCATCACTACCACCATCATCATTACCACCATCATCATTACCACCATCACCACCATCATCACCACCATCACCATCATCACCACCATCACCACCATCATCACCATCATCACCACCATCACCACCATCACCACCATCATCACCACCATCACCACCATCACCACCATCACCACCATCATCACCACCATCACCACTACTACCACCACCATCATCACCGGTATCAGTATCATCACTATTATCAGTATCACCACCGTCATCATCACCATCACTAGTATCAGTATCATCATCACCACTATCACCACCATCATCACCATCACCACTACCACCATCATCACCATCATCACCACCAACAACAACCGCCATTCGCCACTAAGTGGCGGTGACGTCACCACGACGCTTGTGCCAGGCTATGTGCACCTTGAGGCCACGTGAAGTGTCGAACGCCCGCTGGCAGGAGGTCACGTGACAGACCCAGGTGCCACGGGTCGACTGACTGAGATGACTGGCTGATGCCTCCTACTGTGCCAACCTGCTGTGCTTTAGCCACCCAGGGCTCCGCTCGTTGTTGTGAGCATCGCTCCTCCGCCCTCCGTTGTTGTTGGAGGGCGACTGCCTCCAACTGCCCAGTAGCGTCCTTCACGAGCCTCCTCTACAGAGACCGATCTTGACACCGCTGGTACCAGTCATCGGCAAGTCCACTCAGCTCCACGTCCTCCTGTACCACATCACTCCATCTCTTTTCTAGCCTGTGCCGCGCCCGTTTAGCCCCCTCTATCCGGCCGAACAAAAGTTGTTTCGGCATGCGGTGATTGGGCATGCGGGCTACATGACCCAGCCATCGCAGCCTTGCCTGCCAGAGGAGCTCACCGATGGGACCTTGCCCAGATCTTTCAAGGATTTGTGAGCTCACACAATCCAGTCTGGTTAAACCCAGGATGGATCGTAGGCAGGCCAGCCTAAATGTTTCTAACCGGCGAAAATGTTCAATTAGGGGGGTCCACGTTTCGCAAGCGTAGAGAAGGGAGGGAATGACCATGGCCGAGAAGACCTGAAGCTTCGTGCGGAGCGACAGACCAGGTAGCTTCCACACAGCGTTACGCAACCGATGAAAAGATATTGCCGCTCGACTGATTCTGAGTGAGACCTCTGCTGTCATACCGGAGCCGGTCATGAGCACACTGCCCAGGTATGGGAAACTCTCCACTCTCTCCACAACTGCCCCGTCACTGATTGGGAGTTGTAGGGGTGGAGTGTCCGATGGTACAAAATACCCAGGCAGGTACTTAGTTTTGGTGGGGCTGATGGTAAGGCCCCATCTCTTAGTGGCACGCTCCAGTCTCAGCAGCAGCGTCTCCAACTCCTCCTCTGAATGAGCAGCTATTACCAAATCATTGGCATACATAACGTGGTTTACCCAATAGGGAGCCATCCTTTGACTGCACCCGGGCATCGATCAGCCTCCCATTGTATCTGTACCAGATGGAAATTCCTCTGGTACAGCCATCAAAGGCTTCACGGGCTTTGTGGTCTAAATAGATGTTAAATAATGTGGGAACCAGAGGACATCCCTGTCGCACCCCAAGGTGTACAGGGAATGGCTCTGCCTCACGGCCACGAAGTTTTACCCGGGCCCGCTCACCATCACGAAGGTCCTTAATGAGCAGAGGGTCAGGTACTCCAAAAGCACGAAGAACAACCCAGAGCCCAGGCCTACTGATGGTATCATAGGCCTTGACCAGGTCAATAAAGCAGAGATGTAGGTCTTGTTGGAATTCCCTACACCTCTGCTGTAGCAGACGGACAGAAAATATGGCATCTGTGCAGGACTGCCCTTTCCTGAAACCGCATTGGGGCTCTGCAAGCCTCTCCTCATCTTGCCTGGCAAGGCGATGTTGAATAATCCTTGCCAGGACCTTTCCCGGCACACTGAGGAGTGAGATGCCCCTGTAGTTGTTACAGTCTGTGCGGTCCCCCTTCTTAAAGAGGGGGACCACCAGGGCATCCTTCCAATTTTGCGGAACCCGTCCAGTGGTCCAGACCGTTGTTATGATGTCATATAGGGCAGTCTGTGCACAAACACCACCCTCCCTCAGCATTTCGCTTGGGAGATCGTCTCTACCCGGTGCCTTTCCTGGTCTAAGACTCCGGATCGCCTTCAGTACTTCCTCAACAGATGGCACTTCAGCCAGCCACTCACAGGGGGTGACTTCTTCCAATATTTGAGGCACCGCAGCCTCATCAGGGTCATCCCCACTTTGTCCCAATATGTTTTCCATGTCGAGGGATTTCCCCTCCCCCAGGACTTCACAGAAATGCTCAGCAAATCTGCAAACCTGTTTCTGGGGGTCGGAGATTGGATCACCGTTCTTTCCCCTAATGATGGTAATAGGCGTGGTGCTGCAGGTTACTTTTTGATGGAGTTAAATAGAGATTTGTGATCACGGGCCACTGAGGCAGACTCCATCTCCTCAGCAACTCGCGACCACCACCCTTCCTTGCAGCGCCTCACGGCTCTCCGAACCTCCGAGCGAAGGCTGCGGTAAGCCTCCTCATTCTCCGACGTGGGATTCTGTGGCCGATGACAGTGGGCCTGTCGCTTTTTCTCAACCAGCCTGAACACCTCCTCTGTCAGCCAGGGTCTCTGGGGAGGTCTGGACCGCGTACCCAAAGCAGCCATTGCAGCTGCATGAGTCACAGTCCTAAACCTCGCCCATTCTCCCTCGACGTCGGGAGGAGTGGGGGGACGATGCCAATCCCAGCCGCGGGCGATGATGAAATTCTCGTTTGTGTTACGGCGCTGTCCATGACTCCGAATCAGTTTGCGGTTAGGGGCTCACGGCCAACTTTGTTAAAGGCTCATGGCCAAGTTTGTTAAGGGCTCATGGCCAACTTTGTTAAGGGCTTAGGCCAACTTTGTTAAGGGGCTCACGGCCAAGTTTGTTAAAGGGCTCACGGCCAAGTTTGTTAAGGGCTTAGGGCCAAGTTTGTTAAGGGGCTCACGGCCAACTTTGTTAAGGGCTTAGGCCAACTTTGTTAAGGGCTTAGGTCAAGTTTGTTAAGGGCTTAGGGCCAAGTTTGTTAAGGGCTTAGGGCCAACTTTGTTAAGGGCTTAGGGCCAACTTTGTTAAGGGGCTCACGGCCAAGTTTGTTAAGGGCTTAGGGCCAAGTTTGTTAAGGGCTTAGGGTCAAGTTTGTTAAGGGCTTAGGGCCAAGTTTGTTAAGGGCTTAGGGCCAACTTTGTTAAGGGCTTAGGGCCAAGTTTGTTAAGGGGCTCACGGCCAAGTTTGTTAAAGGCTTAGGGCCAAGTTTGTTAAGGGCTTACGGCCAAGTTTGTTAAGGGCTTAGGGCCAACTTTGTTAAGGGCTTAGGGCCAACTTTGTTAAGGGCTTAGGGCCAAGTTTGTTAAGGGCTTAGGGCCAACTTTGTTAAGGGCTTAGGGCCAAGTTTGTTAAGGGCTTAGGTCAAGTTTGTTAAGGGCTTAGGGCCAACTTTGTTAAAGGCTCACGGCCAACTTTGTTAAAGGCTCACGGCCAACTTTGTTAAGGGCTCATGGCCAAGTTTGTTAAGGGCTTAGGGCCAAGTTTGTTAAGGGCTTAGGGCCAAGTTTGTTAAGGGCTTAGGGCCAAGTTTGTTAAGGGCTTAGGGCCAAGTTTATTAAGGGGCTCACGGCCAACTTTGTTAAGGGCTTAGGTCAAGTTTGTTAAGGGCTTAGGGCCAAGTTTGTTAAGGGCTTAGGCCAAGTTTGTTAAGGGCTTAGGGCCAAGTTTGTTAAGGGCTTAGGGCCAAGTTTGTTAAGGGGCTTAGGCCAACTTTGTTAAGGGCTTAGGGCCAAGTTTGTTAAGGGCTTAGGGCCAAGTTTGTTAAGGGCTTAGGGCCAACTTTGTTAAGGGCTTAGGGCCAAGTTTGTTAAGGGCTTAGGTCAAGTTTGTTAAGGGCTTAGGGCCAACTTTGTTAAAGGCTCACGGCCAACTTTGTTAAAGGCTCACGGCCAACTTTGTTAAGGGCTCATGGCCAAGTTTGTTAAGGGCTTAGGGCCAAGTTTGTTAAGGGCTTAGGGCCAAGTTTGTTAAGGGCTTAGGGCCAAGTTTGTTACAGGGCTTAGGGCCAAGTTTGTTAAGGGCTTAGGGCCAAGTTTATTAAGGGGCTCACGGCCAACTTTGTTAAGGGCTTAGGTCAAGTTTGTTAAGGGCTTAGGGCCAAGTTTGTTAAGGGCTTAGGCCAAGTTTGTTAAGGGCTTAGGGCCAAGTTTGTTAAGGGCTTAGGGCCAAGTTTGTTAAGGGGCTTAGGCCAACTTTGTTAAGGGCTTAGGGCCAAGTTTGTTAAGGGCTTAGGGCCAAGTTTGTTAAGGGCTTAGGGCCAAGTTTGTTAAGGGCTTAGGTCCAAGTTTGTTAAGAGCTTAGGGCCAAGTTTGTTAAGGGCTCACGGACAACTTTGTTAAGGGCTTAGGGCCAAGTTTGTTAAGGGCTTAGGGCCAAGTTTGTTAAGGGCTCACGGCCAAGTTTGTTAAGGGCTTAGGGCCAAGTTTGTTAAGGGCTTAGGGCCAAGTTTGTTAAGGGGCTTTCGACGAACCGATAACTCCCCAGGGGACGGGGGGAGCTTGATCCCTACAACCCCGGCCAACTCGGCCTCTCCTCCCTGCCCCGGTGCGGCGACTAACCCCACCCACGGCGGGGTCGGGCGGAGTAGCATCCCCTAGGCCTCGGGCGACGATCAACTCCCCTGAGTCCCCCCACTCCTACCCCCGACGACTCCCCCCCCACCGCCGCCTCCCCGGTTACATCCCGGGGTCCCCCCCGATGTCAGCGTGACGTCAGCATCCCCACAGGGGTCCGCCAGACTCCCATCGGGGTGGCCGAGACCAAGGCCACCTTAGGTTCGCGAATGGGGGTCCTGGGTGCACGCCCGCCGCCGGAGCGGAAGAACGGCAGGCGCGTCTTTACGGACGAGCGGTCGATGGGCCTGTCGCTTTTTTCTCAGCCATCCTGAACACCTTCTCTGTCAGCCCAGGGTCTCTGGGGAGGTCTGGACCGCGTACCCAAAGCAGCCATTGCAGCTGCCTGAGTCACAGTCCTAAACCTCGCCCGTTTACCCTCGACATCAGGAGGAGTCGGGGACGATGCCAACCCCAGCCGCAAGCGATGATGAAATTCTCGCTTGCAACTTTCATCAGATAACTCTCGCCCATTTACCCTCGACATCAGGAGGAGTCGGGGACGATGCCAACCCCAGCCGCAAGCGACGATGAAATTCTCGCTCGCAACTTTCATCAGGTAACTGAGATCAGGCCACTTTAGGTTGTAATGGGGTCCTGGGTGTACACCCACCACCGGAGTGGAAGAATGGCAGGCGCATCTTACAGATGACTAGTCGATGGTCAGAGGGTAGATCAGCTCCACGGTAGGTCCTGGTGTCAAGGACATGGGCTCACATCCGCTAGTCCGTCGCTACGCGGTCCAGCAGATGTTCTTGCTTGGACCCGGTGTGGATCCGACGATGTCGTGTGGATGCGCCGACGCCGGAACAGCATATTGGTAATTACAAGCCCATGGGCTGCACAAAAATCTAGCAGCCTCCTGCCGTTGTTATTGAGCTGATCTGGCCCATGCCCTCCAATCACTCCAGACCAGGTGCCAGCATCATGACCAACTCGGGCATTGAAGTCACCCAACAAGATGACTCTATCCTGAGGGGCCACTTTAGCCAGCACCTGTGACAGGAGGTCATAGAAGGCATCTGACTCATCGGCCTTGCCTGCATCCCTCCACGGATGTTCGTCTTCGGTGGGGGCGTATGTAACTACGACCACCACTCCTCGCCTCCGGTCGATGGGAAGGCGAGCCCAAAGTAGCCCAGGGCTTACAGCTTCCCACACCTCACCGCCACGCTCCCCTTCGTGATTTTGTTCAGAACAAGAGCCACACCCTGTTGTTTGGCGGTCTGCTGCCCCGAGTAGAGGACTGTCCCCATCCCTCATGGTGGCAGGAGCCAGAGCCGGTCCACCGGACCCTCCTGAATGCCGCAGAGATCCAGGCGGTACCGGTCCAGCTCCCGACAGAGGAGCGGGCAGCCTCTCCTCCGCGGTTAGCGTTCGAACATTCCACGTGGCCACACAAAATGGCTTTTCGTTGTTTCTGGAGGAGCCCCGAGGGTAGAGATTCAGTCTCCTGGCTCCGCCAATTTGGGTTTGGCCAGGAGACGTCATAGACGCCTGTCCCCCTGAGGCCTCCGGCACAAGCTTATTAGTTACATAATTCAGTTTAACTCGTGGTTTAGTGGTAATTAATTGAAGGTGGAGGGGTTACCAGCCCCTCGCACCCGTCCAGAGCCCCCGTTTAGCCCCTGTGGTGGACACAAACGCCATGAGGGGAGGAGCCAATCGGAATTGGCCCTCCACCCACAGCACTGTCCACGACAGAGTTGCCCGTCTGGCACCATGAGGAGGTAGGGGGTTGTTTTGCCAGACTTCACCATCACCACCACCATCACCACCACCATCATCTTCATCACCACCATCAGCGTCAATGTGAGCCATGGTTCATCCACTGCTGGATGATAGTGTTGCTAAATGTCTCTAGTCTTGTACAGATGATGTTGAGGAGAGATGTGTTTATACTTTTGCAAAATAAACACAAGTCCATCGTGATAATTCCCACTATCATCATCATTACCCTGAGTCTCTACTACACCCCGAGTCTCTGCTACACCCTGAGTCTCTACTACACCCTGAGTCTCTACTACACCCTGAGTCTCTACTAGACGCTGAGTCTCTACTACATCCTGAGTCTCTGCTACACCCTGAGACTCTACTACACCCTGAGTCTCTACTAGACCCTGAGTCTCTACTACACCCTGAGTCTCTGCTACACTCTTGAGTCTCTACACCCTGAGTCTCTACTACACCCTGAGTCTCTACTACACCCTGAGTCTCTACTACAACCTGAGTCTCTAGACTACGAGTCTCTACTAAACCCTGAGTCTCTACTAAACCCTGAGTCTCCGCTACACCCTGAGTCTCTACTACACCCTGAGTCTCTACTACACCCTGAGTCTCTACTGCACCCTGAGTCTCTACTACACCCTGAGTCTCTACTACACCCTGAGTCTCTACTACAACCTGAGTCTCTACAATGCCCTGAGTCTCTACTATGCCCTGAGTCTCTACTACGCCCTGAGTCTCTGCTACACTCTGAGTCTCTACTACACCCTGAGTCTCTACTACACCCTGAGTCTCTACTACACCCTGAGTCTCTACTACACCCTCAGTCTCTGCTACACCCTGAGTCTCTGCTAGGCCCTGAGTCTCTGCTACACCCTGAGTCTCTACTACACCCTGAGTCTCTACTAGACCCTGAGTCTCTGCTACACCCTGAGTCTCTACTACACCCTGAGTCTCTACTATACCCTGAGTCTCTACTAGGCCCTGAGTCTCTACTACACCCTGAGTCTCTACTACACCCTGAGTCTCTACTACACCCTGAGTCTCTGCTACACCCTGAGTCTTTACTACACCCTGAGTCTCTACTACACCCTGAGTCTCTACTGCACCCTGAGTCTCTACCACACACTGAGTCTCTACTACACCCTGAGTCTCTACTACACCCTGAGTCTCTACTACACCCTGAGTCTCTGCTACACCCTGAGTCTCTGCTACACCCTGAGTCTCTACTACACCCTGAGTCTCTACTACACCCTGAGTCTCTGCTACACCCTAAGTCTCTACTACACCCTGAGTCTCTACTACACCCTGAGTCTCTACCACACCCTGAGTCTCTGCTACACCCTGAGTCTTTACTACACCCTGAGTCTCTACTACACCCTGAGTCTCTACTGCACCCTGAGTCTCTACTACACCCTGAGTCTCTACTACACCCTGAGTCTCTACTACACCCTGAGTCTCTGCTACACCCTGAGTCTCTACTACACCCTGAGTCTCTACTACACCCTGAGTCTCTACTACACCCTGAGTCTCTACTACAACCTGAGTCTCTACCACACCCTGAGTCTCTACTACACCCTGAGTCTCTACTACACCCCGAGTCTCTAAACCAATTCCCAACGAGAGACAGAGACCAATAGAACCCCATAGCACCCCATAGCAACTCACATAATCCCACAGAGACTCACAGTGACCCATAGAGACGAACAGTGACTCACAGAGACTCGTAGAGATTCAGAGAGACTCACAGAGAGCCACAGAGACCCATAGAAACCCCACATAGACTTGCACAGAAACCCACAGAGACTCAGAGACTCCCACGGAGACCCACGAATAATCGGATACCCATGAAACCATAGAGACCCATAGAGACTCACAGAAATCCACAGAGACCCACAGAGGCCCATAGAGACCCATAGAGACCCACAGAAACCCACAGAGACTCACAGAGACCCGCAGAGACCCACAGATACCCATAGAGAATCCTAGAGAGCCACAGAGACCCATAGAAACCCACATAAGCTTGCACAGAGACTCGGAGACACGCACAGGGACTCGGAGACTCCCACGGAGACCCATAGCAACTAATGAAGACTCGTGAGACCCATAAACTTACAGAGACCCACGAAAAATCGGATACCCATAAAACCATAGAGACCCATAGAGTTCTCACAGAGACACAAACTCACACAGAGACCCACAGAGACCCATAGAGACCCACATAGACCTTCAGAGACCCACATAGATTTCACAGAGACTCAGAGACTCCCACAGGGAGACTCCCACAGAGACCCACATCGACGAATAGAGACCCACAGATTATCATAGAGACCCACAGAGAAGCACAGACTCAGACATCCACAGAGACCCACAGAGACCCATAGAGAAGCAAAGAGACTCATAGACACCCACAGAGACTCATAGACACCCACAGAGACCCACAGAGGCCCATAGAGACTCACAGAAACCCACAGGAACTCACAGAGCACCACAGAGACCCAGAGAGACTCAGATAGAGATGCACAGCGATTCATAAACCCACAGACACCCACAAACACCCACAGAGACCCACAGAGACTCACAGAGACCCACAGAGACTCACAGAGACCCACAGAGAACCACAAACTCACAGAGACCCACCGAGGCCCATAGAGACTCAGAGACCCATAGAGACCCACAGGTACTCACGGACTCACAGAGACCCACATAGTTCCCATGGAGACTCAGACTCACAGAGACCCACAGAGACTCAGAGAGAATCCTAGAGACCCACAGAGACTCCTAGAGATCCACGAAGACCCACAGACCCACAGAGACTCAGAGAGACTCATAGAGACCCAGTGAGACTCAGAGACCCACAGATACCTACATGGACTCACAGGGACTCACAGAGACCCACAGAAACCCACAGAGACTCGGAGACCCACAGAGACTCAGACCCACAGAGACTCATAGATACCCCCAGAGAGTCACAGAGACCCACAGAGACTCAGACCCACAGAGACTCACAGAGACCCACAGAGACTCATAGAGACCCACAGAGTTCCCATGGAGACTCAGACCCACAGAGACCCTCAGACCCACAGAGACCTATAGACACCCACAGAGACCCACAGAGACTCACAGAGACCTATAGACACCCACAGAGACTCACAGAGACCCACAGAGACTTACAGAGACCCACAGAGACTCAGACCCACAGAGACTCACAGATACCCTCAGAGACCCACAGAGACTCATAGAGACCCACAGAGTTCCCATGGAGACTCAGACCCACAGAGACCCACATACCCACAGAGACCCACAGAGACTCAGACCCACAGAGACGCACAGATACCCCCAGAGACCCACAGAGACTTACAGAGACTCACAGAGTTCCCATAGAGACTCAGACCCACAGAGACCCCCAGAGACTCACAGAGACCCACAGAGACTCACAAAAACTCACAGAAACCCACAGAGACTCAGAGACCCACAGAGACTCAGACCCACAGAGACTCACAGATACCCCCAGAGACCCACAGAGACCCACAGAGACTCATAGAGACCCACAGTGTTCCCATGGAGACTCAGACCCACAGAGACCCACATACCCACAGAAACCCACAGAGACTCACAGAGACCTATAGACACCCACAGAGACTCACAGAGACCCACAGAGACTTACAGAGACCCACAGAGTTCCCATAGAGACTCAGACCCACAGAGACCCCCAGAGACTCACAGAGACCCGCAGAGACTCATAGAGACTCAGAGACTTATCGAGACCCACAGCGACTCACAAAGACCCACAGAGACCCTCAGAGACTCAGAATCCTAGAAACCCACAGAGACAGAGACTCACAGGGACCCACAGAGACTCACAGAGACTCATAGAGACTCACAGAGACCCACAGAGACCTACAGAGACTCGGAGACCCACAAACTCGCAGAGAACCAGGGAGAACCATCGCGATCCACAGAGACCCACAGCGACCCACAGAGACCCACAGAGACCCACAGAGACTCACAGAGACCCACAGAGACCCACAGAGACCCACAGAGACTCACAGAGACCCACAGAGACACACAGAGACCCACAGAGACCCACAGAGACACACAGAGACCCACAGAGACTCACACAGAGACCCACAGAGACCCACAGAGACTCACACAGAGACCTAGAGAGACTCACAGAGACAAAGACCCACAGAGACCCACAGAGACTCACAGAGACCCACAGAGACTCACAGAGACCCACAGAGACTCACAGAGAGACCCAGAGAGACTCACACAGAGACCCAGAGAGACTCACAGAGACAAAGACCCACAGAGACCCACAGAGACTCACAGAGACCCACAGAGACTCACAGAGAGACCCAGAGAGACTCACAGAGACAAAGACCCACAGAGACTCATATAGAGATGCACAGCGACTCATAAACCCACAGAGACCCACAGAGACCCACAGAGACTCACAGAGACTCAGAGACCCTCAGAGACTCGCAGAGACCCGCAGAGACCCACAGAGACCCACAGAGACACACAGAGACCCACAGAGACCCACACAGAGACCCACAGAGACTCACAGAGACCCTCAGAGACTCGCAGAGACTCATAGAGACTCACAGAAACCCAAAGAGACCCACAGAGACTCATAGAGAATCCTAGAGACCCACAGAGTCCCACAGAGACCCACATAGACCCAGAGAGAATCATATCGAGATGCACAGAGACTCATAATCCCAGAGTCCCACAGCGACTCATGAACCCACAGAGACTCGGAGAGTACCCACAAACTCACAGAGACTCACAGAGCTCCACAGAGACCTGCAGAAACTCATAGAGACTCACAGAGACTCATAGAGACCCACAGAGACTCATAGAGACTCACAGAGCCCCACAGAGACTCACAGATACTCAGAGACCCACAGAGATTCATAGATACCCACAGAGACTCAGAGAGACTCATAGAGACCCACAGAAACCCACACAGAGACCCGCACAGAGACTCACAGAGACCCGCAGAGACCCGCAGAGACTCACAGAGACTCACAAAGATCCACGGAGACTCATAGAGACCTCCAGAGACTCATTGAGACTCACAGAGACGCACAGCCACTCACAGAGACTCACAGAGATCCACAGCCACTCACAGAGACTCACAAAGACCCACAGCCACTCACAGAGATCCACAGAGACCCACAGAGACCCACAGCCACTCACAGAGATCCACAGAGATCCACAGCCACTCACAGAGACTCACAGAGATCCACAGAGACTCACAGAGACCCACAGAGACCCACACAGAGACCCACAGAGACTCATTGAGACTCACAGAGACCCACAGAGACTCACACAGAGACCCACAGCCACTCAGAGATCCACAGAGACCCACACAGAGACCCACAAGTAAACATCAATACAGCAAAGTAAACTACAAGCAGCTGGGATGGAGTGGGCGGGGCCGTGGGGATTAGTGGGCGTGGGTTTGAGGTGGAGTGGGCGAGGCTTTGTGAGTGGTGGGAGTGGCCGGGGAAGTTAGTGGGCGGGGGCAAGATGCGGTGGGCGGGGTCTTGTGACATTTACGAGTGAGTGGGCGGGGCTTATGGTGGAGGGGGCGGGAATTCTGGGCGTGGCCAACAACGGCTACGCCCCCACCACCTCCACCCTCTGTGATCTTAGCGACATTAACTTTAAAGTTATTTTCATAATTTTATATTTACATGTTATGATTTTATATACATTAATGTTATGATTTTATACATAAATGTTGTTAGATTTACATTTTAAAGTTATAATTGAACATTTTAATGTTACGTTTTAATTTTACATTTTAATGTTTATAATGTAACGATTTTATGTATTAATGTTGTAATGTAACGATTTTATGTATTAATGTTGTTATAATTTAACACTTTAATGTTGTCATGATCTTATAATTTTTACATTTTAATACTCTTTTGTTGTTAGGATTTTATATGTTAATGTTGTTAGAATATTCAATTTTAATGTTATAATGTTATACATTTTAATGTTATGTTATGATTTTATATATTAAGTGGTTAGAATGTTACATTTTTATATACTGTTATCATTTTACATTTTAGCGTTATTTTTTTCTGATTTTATATATTAATGTTGTTAGAATGTTATATTTTAACAATGTTATCATTTTAAATTTAGATTTTATAACGTTATGATTTTATATATTACTGTTAGAATCATATACTTTAATGGTTTTAATGTTATAATGTTATTTTTATTTCATATGTTAATCTTGTAATGTTGTTATAATGTTACATTAAAATGTCATGTTATAATGTAAAATTTGAATGTGAAATGTTTAAATGATGTTTTATATTAATGTAATGTTTTTAAATTGTTATTGTGATGTTTTCGAAATGTTATAATTTTATAAATTTGATTTTCTAACGTCATGTAAAATTTCAATGTTATGTTATGTTATCATTTTACATTTACATTTTATAATGTTATGATTTAATAAATTAATGTTGTAATGTTTTTAGAATGTTTAATTTAAATTTTTTACATCATAATTTTGCATTGTCATGTTATAATGTTATGGTTTTACATATGAATGTTGTATTGTTAGAATATTACATTTTCATTTGGTTATAATGTTATAATTTACCATTTTAACGTTATAATGTTATGATTTTGTAAATTAATGTTGTTAGGATGTTAAATTAAAATTGTGTTATGTTATAATTTTACATTTTTATGTTATGTTCTAATGTTATGATTTTATAAATTGATGTTGTCATAATGTTTTTGTTGTTGTTGTTATTATTGTGACCACCATCACCACCACCATCACCACCATCACCTCCACCATCACCACCATCACCACCACCATCACCACCACCACCATCATCACCATTACCACCACCATCACCACCATCATCACCACCATCACCACCATCACCACCACCATATTGATGTTGATATTTTCTACACACTACATACTAGACTACACTACACACTGCTACACTATACACTACTACACTATACACTACTACACTACACTATACACTACACTATACACTGCTACACTATAAACTACACACTATACACTACACTACTACACTACACTATACACTACACTATACACTACTACACTATACACTACTACACTATACACTACTACACTATACACTACTACACTATCCAGATTCACAAACTCATTGCTTTGACACTGCTGCTACTGCCCGTCGTGTTGTTGTTGTTGTTTACTCTGTTGTCCTTCCAGGTATAAATCCTGGACGTTCAGTGGTGGCAAAAGAGCTTCAAAGATTATCGGATTTGTAAATGGGGGGTGGGGGCGTTGCCGTTTGGTGACCACGCCCTTTTTTTATATCCCTGCCCTCTTGGCAACGTGGCCACGCCCCTTCCTCCGCCACGCCCACTTCGTTACCGCACCATGCCCACTTACGAATCTCGGCACGCCCACTTGCCTTGCCACGCCCAGTTTCTAACCTTGCCACGCCCAGTTTCTAACCTTGCCACGCCCACTTTACCTTGCCACGCCCACTTTACCTTGCCACGCCCACTAACCCCCCTCTCCCCCCCCCCGTCTCGTGTGATTGTCTGTCTGCCCACCCACTCCACCCACCACTCCACCCACCACTCCACCCACCACCCACTACACTACACACTACACTACCCACTACACTACACTACCCACTACACTACACTACCCACTACACCACCCACTACACCACCCACTACACCACCCACTACACTACCCACTACACTACCCGCCCCCCCCACTCCACCCACCACTCCACCCACCACCCACTACACTACCCACCCCCCCACTCCACCCACTACACTACCCACTACACTACACCACCCACTACACTACACACTACACTACCCACTACACTACACACTACACTACCCACTACACTACACACTACACTACCCACTACACTACACTACCCACTACACTACACCACCCACTACACTACCCACTACACTACCCACTACACTACACTACACACTACACTACCCACTACACTACACTACCCACTACACTACACTACCCACTACACTACCCACTACACCACCCACTACACTACACACTACACTACCCACTACACTACACACTACACTACACTACCCACTACACTACACTACCCACTACACTACCCACTACACTACACTACACACTACACTACACTACCCACTACACTACACTACACACTACACTACCCACTACACTACACTACCCACTACACTACACTACCCACTACACTACCCACTACACTACACTACCCACTACACTACCCACTACACTACACTACCCACTACACTACACACTACACTACACTACCCACTACACTACACTACCCACTACACTACACTACCCACTACACTACCCACTACACTACACTACCCACTACACTACCCACTACACTACACTACCCACTACACTACACTACCCACTACACTACACACTACACTACACTACCCACTACACTACCCACTACACTACCCACTACACTACCCACTACACTACACTACCCACTACACTACACTACCCACTACACTACACTACCCACTACACTACCCACTACACTACACTACCCACTACACTACACTACACTACCCACTACACTACCCACTACACTACCCACTACACTACACTACCCACTACACTACACTACACTACCCACTACACTACCCACTACACTACCCACTACACTACACTACCCACTACACTACCCACTACACTACACTACCCACTACACCACCCACTACACTACACACTACACTACCCACTACACTACACTACCCACTACACTACCCACTACACTACACTACACTACCCACTACACTACCCACTACACCACCCACTACACTACCCACTACACTACCCACTACACTACCCACTACACTACACTACCCACTACACTACCCACTACACTACACTACCCACTACACTACCCACTACACTACACACTACACTACACTACCCACTACACCACCCACTACACTACCCACTACACTACACTACCCACTACACTACACTACCCACTACACTACACTACCCACTACACTACACACTACACTACACACTACACTACACTACCCACTACACTACACTACACACTACACTACACTACCCACTACACTACACTACCCACTACACTACACTACCCACTACACTACCCACTACACTACACTACCCACTACACTACCCACTACACTACCCACTACACTACACACTACACTACACTACCCACTACACTACCCACTACACTACACACTACACACTACACTACCCACTACACTACACTACCCACTACACTACCCACTACACTACACTACCCACTACACTACCCACTACACTACACTACCCACTACACTACACTACCCACTACACTACACTACCCACTACACTACCCACCCCCCCACTCTACCCCCTCCCCACTCCCCCCCCTCCCCCCACGTGACCGTTGCAGAGCGCGCCGTTGTGGGCGGGGTGAGCGCGGTGGGCGTGGCGGTGGGCGTGGCCGTGGGCGTGGCTCTGCTCCTGTCCGTCGCGCTGCTCTGCGCGTGCCTCAGGAGGAGGCGGCACCGGCGGGCCAAGGCCGGCTCGGAGAATGACGTGTGGGTGTGGGCGGGGCGACGGGGGTGACGTGGGGGGTGGGGGCGGGGCGACGTGTGCGTGGGGGCGGGGCGACGGGAGAGACGTGTGGGTGGGGGCGAGGTGACGTTTGGGTGGGGGCGGGGTGACGTGTGGGTGGGGGCGGGGCGATGGTAGTGACGTGTGGGTAGGGGCGGGGCGACGGTAGTGACGTGTGGGTGGGGGCGACGGGGGAGACGTATGGGTGGGGGCGGGGCAAGTAGGTGGGTGAGTGAGTGAGTGGGTGAGTGAGTGGGTGGGTGAGGTGAGTGGGTGAGTGGGTGAGTGAGTGGGTGAGTGGGTGGGTGAGTGGGTGAGTGGGTGGGTGAGTGGGTGGGTGGGTGGGTGAGTGAGTGAGTGGGTGAGTGGGTGAGTGGGTGGGTGAGTGGGTGGGTGGGTGGGTGAGTGAGTGAGTGGGTGAGTGAGTGGGTGAGTGAGTGAGTGGGTGAGTGAGTGGGTGGGTGAGTGAGTGAGTGGGTGAGTGAGTGAGTGGGTGAGTGGGTGGGTGAGTGGGTGAGTGGGTGAGTGGGTGGGTGAGTGGGTGGGTGGGTGGGTGAGTGAGTGAGTGAGTGGGTGAGTGAGTGGGTGAGTGAGTGAGTGGGTGAGTGAGTGAGTGGGTGAGTGAGTGGGTGGGTGAGTGAGTGAGTGGGTGAGTGAGTGGGTGGGTGAGTGAGTGGGTGAGTGGGTGAGTGAGTTGGTGAGTGAGTGAGTTGGTGAGTGAGTGAGTTGGTGAGTGAGTGAGTGGGTGAGTGAGTGAGTGGGTGAGTGAGTGAGTGAGTTGGTGAGTGAGTGAGTTAGTGAGTGGGTGAGTGAGTGGGTGAGTGAGTGAGTGGGTGAGTGAGTGAGTTGGTGAGTGAGTGGGTGGGTGAGTGAGTGAGTGGGTGAGTGAGTGAGTGGGTGAGTGAGTGAGTGGGTGAGTGAGTGAGTGGGTGAGTGAGTGAGTGGGTGAGTGAGTGGGTGGGTGGGTGAGTGGGTGAGTGAGTGAGTGAGTTGGTGAGTGAGTGAGTTAGTGAGTGGGTGAGTGAGTTAGTGGGTGAGTGAGTTGGTGAGTGAGTTGGTGAGTGAGTGAGTTGGTGAGTGAGTGAGTTGGTGAGTGAGTTGGTGAGTGAGTGGGTGAGTGAGTGAGTGGGTGAGTTAGTGAGTTGGTGAGTGAGTTGGTGAGTGAGTGAGTTGGTGAGTGAGTGAGTGAGTTGGTGAGTGAGTTGGTGAGTTAGTGAGTGAGTGGGTGAGTGAGTGAGTGGATGAGTGAGTGCGTGGATGAGTGAGTGAGTGGATGAGTGAGTGAGTGGATGAGTGAGTGAGTTGGTGAGTGAGTTGGTGAGTGAGTTGGTGAGTTGGTGAGTGAGTTGGTGAGTTGGTGAGTTGGTGAGTGAGTTGGTGAGTGAGTTGGTGAGTGAGTGGTTTGGGTTCACGATGGGCGTGACCCTCCCCCCACCCCCCACCCCCCAGGTATTTCGACGGCTTCACCACGCGCCTGGGTCCCAGCGTGAGCCGCCAGGTGGCCAATCAGACGCCTCCCTGCCTGGTGTCACGTGCCCCGCCCCATGACGTCACAGCCTACCTCAGCACTGAGCGGTGAGATGGCTCACAGAGCCAGACAGAGAGACTCCCATAGGGTTCAGTGTTAATCAGTGAGACTCCCATAGGGTTCAGTGTTAATGAGACTCCCATAGGGTTCAGTGTTAATCAGTGAGACTCCCACAGGGTTCAGTGTTAATCAGTGAGACTCCCATAGGGTTCAGTGTTAATCAGTGAGACTCCCATAGGGTTCAGTGTTAATCAGTGAGACTCCCATAGGGTTCAGTGTTAATCAGTGAGACTCCCACAGGGTTCAGTGTTAATCAGTGAGACTCCCATAGGGTTCAGTGTTAATCAGTGAGACTCCCATAGGGTTCAGTGTTAATCAGTGAGACTCCCACAGGGTTCAGTGTTAATCAGTGAGACTCCCATAGGGTTCAGTGTTAATCAGTGAGACTCCCATAGGGTTCAGTGTTAATCAGTGAGACTCCCACAGGGTTCAGTGTTAATCAGTGAGACTCCCATAGGGTTCAGTGTTAATCAGTGAGACTCCCATAGGGTTCAGTGTTAATCAGTGAGACTCCCATAGGGTTCAGTGTTAATCAGTGAGACTCCCACAGGGTTCAGTGTTAATCAGTGAGACTCCCATAGGGTTCAGTGTTAATCAGTGAGACTCCCATAGGGTTCAGTGTTAATCAGTGAGACTCCCACAGGGTTCAGTGTTAATCAGTGAGACTCCCATAGGGTTCAGTGTTAATCAGTGAGACTCCCACAGGGTTCAGTGTTAATCAGTGAGACTCCTACAGGGTTCAGTGTTAATGAGTGAGACTCCCACAGGGTTCAGTGTTAATGAGTGAGACTCCCACAGGGTTCAGTGTTAATCAGTGAGACTCCCTCAGGGTTCAGTGTTAATCAGTGAGACTCCAACAGGGTACAGTGTTAATCAGTGAGACTCCCACAGGGTTCAGTGTTAATCAGTGAGACTCCCATAGGGTTCAGTGTTAATCAGTGAGACTCCCACAGGGTTCAGTGTTAATCAGTGAGACTCCCATAGGGTTCAGTGTTAATCAGTGAGACTCCCATAGGGTTCAGTGTTAATCAGTGAGACTCCCACAGGGTTCAGTGTTAATCAGTGAGACACCCACAGGGTTCAGTGTTAATCAGTGAGACTCCCATAGCGTTCAGTGTTAATCAGTGAGACTCCCACAGGGTTCAGTGTTAATCAGTGAGACTCCCATAGGGTTCAGTGTTAATCAGTGAGACTCCCATAGGGTTCAGTGTTAATCAGTGAGACTCCCACAGGGTTCAGTGTTAATCAGTTTGACTCCCACAGGATTCAGTGTTAATCAGTGAGACTCCCATAGGGTTCAGTGTTAATCAGTGAGACTCCCACAGGGTTCAGTGTTAATCAGTGAGACTCCCACAGGGTTCAGTGTTAATCAGTGAGACTCCCACAGGGTTCAGTGTTAATGAGACTCCCATAGGGTTCAATGTTAATCAGTGAGACTCCCATAGGGTTCAGTGTTAATCAGTGAGACTCCCACAGGGTTCAGTGTTAATCAGTGAGACTCCCACAGGGTTCAGTGTTAATCAGTGAGACTCCCATAGGGTTCAGTGTTAATCAGTGAGACTCCCATAGGGTTCAGTGTTAATCAGTGAGACTCCCATAGGGTTCAGTGTTAATCAGTGAGACTCCCATAGGGTTCAGTGTTACTCAGTGAGACTCCCACAGGGTTCAGTGTTAATCAGTGAGACTCCCACAGTGTTCAATGTTAATCATTGAGACTCCCATAGGGTTCAGTGTTAATCAGTGAGACTCCCATAGGGTTCAGTGTTAATCAGTAAGACTCCCATAGGGTTCAGTGTTAATCAGTGAGACTCCCATAGGGTTCAGTGTTAATCAGTGAGACTCCCACAGGGTTCAGTGTTAATCGGTGAGACTCCCACAGGGTTCAGTGTTAATCAGTGAGACTCCCACAGGGTTCAGTGTTAATCAGTGAGACTCCCATAGGGTTCAGTGTTAATCAGTGAGACTCCCATAGGGTACAGTGTTAATCAGTGAGACTCCCACAGGGTTCAGTGTTAATCAGTGAGACTCCCATAGGGTTCAGTGTTAATCAGTGAGACTCCCATAGGGTTCAGTGTTAATCAGTTAAACTCCCATAGGGTTCAGTGTTAATCAGTGAGACTCCCACAGGGTTCAGTGTTAATCAGTTAAACTCCCATAGGGTTCAGTGTTAATCAGTGAGACTCCCACAGGGTTCAGTGTTAATGAGACTCCCATAGGGTTCAGTGTTAATGAGACTCCCATAGGGTTCATTGTTAATGATTGAGACTCCCATCAGGTTCAGTGTTAATCAGTCAGACTCCCACAGGGTTCAGTGTTACTCAGTGAGACTCCCACAGGGTTCAGTGTTAATCAGTGAGACTCCCATAGGGTTCAGTGTTAATCAGTGAGACTCCCACAGGGTTCAGTGTTAATCAGTGAGACTCCCATAGGGTTCAGTGTTAATCAGTGAGACTCACACAGGGTTCAGTGTTAATCAGTGAGACTCCCACAGGGTTCAGTGTTAATCAGTGAGACTCCCATAGGGTTCAGTGTTAATCAGTGAGACTCCCATAGGGTTCAGTGTTAATCAGTGAGACTCTCATAGGGTTCAGTGTTAATCAGTGAGACTCCCATAGGGTTCAGTGTTAATCAGTGAGACTCCCATAGGGTTCAGTGTTAATCAGTGAGACTCCCACATGGTTCAGTGTTAATCAGTGAGACTCCCACAGGGTTCAGTGTTAATCAGTGAGACTCCCATAGGGTTCAGTGTTAATCAGTGAGACTCCCATAGGGTTCAGTGTTAATCAGTGAGACTCCCACAGGGTTCAGTGTTAATCAGTGAGACTCCCACAGGGTTCAGTGTTAATCAGTGAGACTCCCATAGGGTTCAGTGTTAATCAGTGAGACTCCCATAGGGTTCAGTGTTAATCAGTGAGACTCCCATAGGGTTCAGTGTTAATCAGTGAGACTCCCACAGGGTTCAGTGTTAATCAGTGAGACTCCCACAGGGTTCAGTGTTAATCAGTGAGACTCCCATAGGGTTCAGTGTTAATCAGTGAGACTCCCATAGGGTTCAGTGTTAATCAGTGAGACTCCCATAGGGTTCAGTGTTAATCAGTGAGACTCCCATAGGGTTCAGTGTTAATCAGTGAGACTCCCATAGGGTTCAGTGTTAATCAGTGAGACTCCCACAGGGTTCAGTGTTAATCAGTGAGACTCCCATAGGGTTCAGTGTTAATCAGTGAGACTCCCACAGGGTTCAGTGTTAATCAGTGAGACTACCATAGGGTTCAGTGTTAATCAGTGAGACTCCCATAGGGTTCAGTGTTAATCAGTGAGACTCCCACAGGGTTCAGTGTTAATCAGTGAGACACCCACAGGGTTCAGTGTTAATCAGTGAGACTCCCATAGGGTTCAGTGTTAATGAGACTCCCACAGGGTTCAGTGTTAATCTGTGAGACTCCCATAGGGTTCAGTGTTAATGAGACTCCCACAGGGTTCAGTGTTAATCAGTGAGACTCCCACAGGGTTCAGTGTTAATCAGTGAGACTCCTACAGGGTTCAGTGTTAATCAGTGAGACTCCAATAGGGTTCAGTGTTAATCAGTGAGACTCCCATAGGGTTCAGTGTTAATCAGTGAGACTCCCACAGGGTTCAGTGTTAATCAGTGAGACTCCCATAGGGTTCAGTGTTAATGAGTGAGACTCCCACAGGGTTCAGTGTTAATCAGTGAGACTCCCACAGGGTTCAGTGTTAATCAGTGAGACTCCCATAGGGTTCAGTGTTAATCAGTGAGACTCCCATAGGGTTCAGTGTTAATCAGTGAGACTCCCACAGGGTTCAATGTTAATCAGTGAGACTCCCACAGGGTTGTAGTGTTAATCAGTGAGACTCCCACAGGGTTCAGTGTAAATCAGTGAGACTCCCACAGGGTTCAGTGTTAATCAGTGAGACTCCCACAGGGTTCAGTGTTAATCAGTGAGACTCCCACAGGGTTCAGTGTTAATCAGTGAGACTCCCACAGGGTTCAGTGTTAATCAGTGAGACTCCCACAGAGTTCAGTGTCAATCAGTAAGACTCCCACAGGGTTCAGTGTTAATCAGTGAGACTCCCATAGGGTTCAGTGTTAATCAGTGAGACTCCCATAGGGTTCAGTGTTAATGAGACTCCCACAGGGTTCAGTGTTAATCAGTGAGACTCCCACAGGGTTCAGTGTTAATCAGTGAGACTCCCATAGGGTTCAGTGTTAATCAGTGAGACTCCCATAGGGTTCAGTGTTAATCAGTGAGACTCCCACAGGGTTCAGTGTTAATCAGTGAGACTCCCATAGGGTTCAGTGTTAATCAGTGAGACTCCCATAGGGTTCAGTGTTAATCAGTGAGACTCCCACAGGGTTCAGTGTTAATCAGTGAGACTCCCATAGGGTTCAGTGTTAATCAGTGAGACTCCCATAGGGTTCAGTGTTAATCAGTGAGACTCCCATAGGGTTCAGTGTTAATCAGTGAGACTCCCACAGGGTTCAGTGTTAATCAGTGAGACTCCCATAGGGTTCAGTGTTAATCAGTGAGACTCCCATAGGGTTCAGTGTTAATCAGTGAGACTCCCACAGGGTTCAGTGTTAATCAGTGAGACTCCCATAGGGTTCAGTGTTAATCAGTGAGACTCCCACAGGGTTCAGTGTTAATCAGTGAGACTCCTACAGGGTTCAGTGTTAATGAGTGAGACTCCCACAGGGTTCAGTGTTAATGAGTGAGACTCCCACAGGGTTCAGTGTTAATCAGTGAGACTCCCTCAGGGTTCAGTGTTAATCAGTGAGACTCCAACAGGGTACAGTGTTAATCAGTGAGACTCCCACAGGGTTCAGTGTTAATCAGTGAGACTCCCATAGGGTTCAGTGTTAATCAGTGAGACTCCCACAGGGTTCAGTGTTAATCAGTGAGACTCCCATAGGGTTCAGTGTTAATCAGTGAGACTCCCATAGGGTTCAGTGTTAATCAGTGAGACTCCCACAGGGTTCAGTGTTAATCAGTGAGACACCCACAGGGTTCAGTGTTAATCAGTGAGACTCCCATAGCGTTCAGTGTTAATCAGTGAGACTCCCACAGGGTTCAGTGTTAATCAGTGAGACTCCCATAGGGTTCAGTGTTAATCAGTGAGACTCCCATAGGGTTCAGTGTTAATCAGTGAGACTCCCACAGGGTTCAGTGTTAATCAGTTTGACTCCCACAGGATTCAGTGTTAATCAGTGAGACTCCCATAGGGTTCAGTGTTAATCAGTGAGACTCCCACAGGGTTCAGTGTTAATCAGTGAGACTCCCACAGGGTTCAGTGTTAATCAGTGAGACTCCCACAGGGTTCAGTGTTAATGAGACTCCCATAGGGTTCAATGTTAATCAGTGAGACTCCCATAGGGTTCAGTGTTAATCAGTGAGACTCCCACAGGGTTCAGTGTTAATCAGTGAGACTCCCACAGGGTTCAGTGTTAATCAGTGAGACTCCCATAGGGTTCAGTGTTAATCAGTGAGACTCCCATAGGGTTCAGTGTTAATCAGTGAGACTCCCATAGGGTTCAGTGTTAATCAGTGAGACTCCCATAGGGTTCAGTGTTACTCAGTGAGACTCCCACAGGGTTCAGTGTTAATCAGTGAGACTCCCACAGTGTTCAATGTTAATCATTGAGACTCCCATAGGGTTCAGTGTTAATCAGTGAGACTCCCATAGGGTTCAGTGTTAATCAGTAAGACTCCCATAGGGTTCAGTGTTAATCAGTGAGACTCCCATAGGGTTCAGTGTTAATCAGTGAGACTCCCACAGGGTTCAGTGTTAATCGGTGAGACTCCCACAGGGTTCAGTGTTAATCAGTGAGACTCCCACAGGGTTCAGTGTTAATCAGTGAGACTCCCATAGGGTTCAGTGTTAATCAGTGAGACTCCCATAGGGTACAGTGTTAATCAGTGAGACTCCCACAGGGTTCAGTGTTAATCAGTGAGACTCCCATAGGGTTCAGTGTTAATCAGTGAGACTCCCATAGGGTTCAGTGTTAATCAGTTAAACTCCCATAGGGTTCAGTGTTAATCAGTGAGACTCCCACAGGGTTCAGTGTTAATCAGTTAAACTCCCATAGGGTTCAGTGTTAATCAGTGAGACTCCCACAGGGTTCAGTGTTAATGAGACTCCCATAGGGTTCAGTGTTAATGAGACTCCCATAGGGTTCATTGTTAATGATTGAGACTCCCATCAGGTTCAGTGTTAATCAGTCAGACTCCCACAGGGTTCAGTGTTACTCAGTGAGACTCCCACAGGGTTCAGTGTTAATCAGTGAGACTCCCATAGGGTTCAGTGTTAATCAGTGAGACTCCCACAGGGTTCAGTGTTAATCAGTGAGACTCCCATAGGGTTCAGTGTTAATCAGTGAGACTCACACAGGGTTCAGTGTTAATCAGTGAGACTCCCACAGGGTTCAGTGTTAATCAGTGAGACTCCCATAGGGTTCAGTGTTAATCAGTGAGACTCCCATAGGGTTCAGTGTTAATCAGTGAGACTCTCATAGGGTTCAGTGTTAATCAGTGAGACTCCCATAGGGTTCAGTGTTAATCAGTGAGACTCCCATAGGGTTCAGTGTTAATCAGTGAGACTCCCACATGGTTCAGTGTTAATCAGTGAGACTCCCACAGGGTTCAGTGTTAATCAGTGAGACTCCCATAGGGTTCAGTGTTAATCAGTGAGACTCCCATAGGGTTCAGTGTTAATCAGTGAGACTCCCACAGGGTTCAGTGTTAATCAGTGAGACTCCCACAGGGTTCAGTGTTAATCAGTGAGACTCCCATAGGGTTCAGTGTTAATCAGTGAGACTCCCATAGGGTTCAGTGTTAATCAGTGAGACTCCCATAGGGTTCAGTGTTAATCAGTGAGACTCCCACAGGGTTCAGTGTTAATCAGTGAGACTCCCACAGGGTTCAGTGTTAATCAGTGAGACTCCCATAGGGTTCAGTGTTAATCAGTGAGACTCCCATAGGGTTCAGTGTTAATCAGTGAGACTCCCATAGGGTTCAGTGTTAATCAGTGAGACTCCCATAGGGTTCAGTGTTAATCAGTGAGACTCCCATAGGGTTCAGTGTTAATCAGTGAGACTCCCACAGGGTTCAGTGTTAATCAGTGAGACTCCCATAGGGTTCAGTGTTAATCAGTGAGACTCCCACAGGGTTCAGTGTTAATCAGTGAGACTCCCATAGGGTTCAGTGTTAATCAGTGAGACTCCCATAGGGTTCAGTGTTAATCAGTGAGACTCCCACAGGGTTCAGTGTTAATCAGTGAGACACCCACAGGGTTCAGTGTTAATCAGTGAGACTCCCATAGGGTTCAGTGTTAATGAGACTCCCACAGGGTTCAGTGTTAATCTGTGAGACTCCCATAGGGTTCAGTGTTAATGAGACTCCCACAGGGTTCAGTGTTAATCAGTGAGACTCCCACAGGGTTCAGTGTTAATCAGTGAGACTCCTACAGGGTTCAGTGTTAATCAGTGAGACTCCAATAGGGTTCAGTGTTAATCAGTGAGACTCCCATAGGGTTCAGTGTTAATCAGTGAGACTCCCACAGGGTTCAGTGTTAATCAGTGAGACTCCCATAGGGTTCAGTGTTAATGAGTGAGACTCCCACAGGGTTCAGTGTTAATCAGTGAGACTCCCACAGGGTTCAGTGTTAATCAGTGAGACTCCCATAGGGTTCAGTGTTAATCAGTGAGACTCCCATAGGGTTCAGTGTTAATCAGTGAGACTCCCACAGGGTTCAATGTTAATCAGTGAGACTCCCACAGGGTTGTAGTGTTAATCAGTGAGACTCCCACAGGGTTCAGTGTAAATCAGTGAGACTCCCACAGGGTTCAGTGTTAATCAGTGAGACTCCCACAGGGTTCAGTGTTAATCAGTGAGACTCCCACAGGGTTCAGTGTTAATCAGTGAGACTCCCACAGGGTTCAGTGTTAATCAGTGAGACTCCCACAGAGTTCAGTGTCAATCAGTAAGACTCCCACAGGGTTCAGTGTTAATCAGTGAGACTCCCATAGGGTTCAGTGTTAATCAGTGAGACTCCCATAGGGTTCAGTGTTAATGAGACTCCCACAGGGTTCAGTGTTAATCAGTGAGACTCCCATAGGGTTCAGTGTTAATCAGTGAGACTCCCATAGGGTTCAGTGTTAATCAGTGAGACTCCCATAGGGTTCAGTGTTAATCAGTGAGACTCCAACAGGGTTCAGTGTTAATCAGTGACACTCCCACAGGGTTCAGTGTTAATCAGTGAGACTCCCACAGGGTTCAGTGTTAATCAGTGAGACGCCCACAGGGTTCAGTGTTAATCAGTGAGACTCCCACAGGGTTCAGTGTTAATCAGTGAGACTCCCACAGGGTTCAGTGTTAATCAGTGAGACTCCCACAGGGTTCAGTGTTAATCAGTGAGACTCCCACAGGGTTCAGTGTTAATCAGTGAGACTCCCATAGGGTTCAGTGTTAATCAGTGAGACTCCCATAGGGTTCAGTGTTAATCAGTGAGACTCCCACAGGGTTCAGTGTTAATCAGTGAGACTCCCATAGGGTTCAGTGTTAATCAGTGAGACTCCCATAGGGTTCAGTGTTAATCAGTGAGACTCCCATAGGGTTCAGTGTTAATCAGTGAGACTCCCACAGGGTTCAGTGTTAATCAGTGAGACTCCCACAGGGTTCAGTGTTAATCAGTGAGACTCCCACGGGGTTCAGTGTTAATCAGTGAGACTCCCACAGGGTTCAGTGTTAATCAGTGAGACTCCCATAGGGTTCAGTGTTAATCAGTGAGACTACCATAGGGTTCAGTGTTAATCAGTGAGACTCCCATAGGGTTCAGTGTTAATGAGACTCCCGCAGGGTTCAGTGTTAATCAGTGAGACTCCCACAGGGTTCAGTGTTAATCAGTGAGACTCCCATAGGGTTCAATGTTAATCAGTGAGACTCCCACAGGGTTCAGTGTTAATCAGTGAGACTCCCATAGGGTTCAGTGTTAATCAGTGAGACTCCCACAGGGTTCAGTGTTAATCAGTGAGACTCCCACAGGGTTCAGTGTTAATCAGTGAGACTCCCATAGGGTTCAGTGTTAATCACTGAGACTCCCACAGGGTTCAGTGTTAATCAGTGAGACTCCCACAGGGTTCAGTGTTAATCAGTGAGACTCCCACAGGGTTCAGTGTTAATCAGTGAGACTCCCATAGGGTTCAGTGTTAATCACTGAGACTCCCACAGGGTTCAGTGTTAATCAGTGAGACTCCCACAGGGTTCAGTGTTAATCAGTGAGACTCCCATAGGGTTAAGTGTTAATCAGTGAGACTCCCACAGGGTTCAGTGTTAATGAGACTCCCACAGGGTTCAGTGTTAATCAGTGAGACTCCCATAGGGTTCAGTGTTAATCAGTGAGAATCCCATAGGGTTCAGTGTTAATCAGTGAGACTCCCACAGGGTTCAGTGTTAATCAGTGAGACTCCCATAGGGTTCAGTGTTAATCAGTGAGACTCCCACAGGGTTCAGTGTTAATCAGTGAGACTCCCATAGGGTTCAGTGTTAATCAGTGAGACTCCCACAGGGTTCAGTGTTAATCAGTGAGACTCCCACAGGGTTCAGTGTTAATCAGTGAGACTCCCATAGGGTTCAGTGTTAATCAGTGAGACTCCCATAGGGTTCAGTGTTAATCAGTGAGACTCCCACAGGGTTCAATGTTAATCAGTGAGACTCCCACAGGGTTGTAGTGTTAATCAGTGAGACTCCCACAGGGTTCAGTGTAAATCATTGAGACTCCCACAGGGTTCAGTGTTAATCAGTGAGACTCCCACAGGGTTCAGTGTTAATCAGTGAGACTCCCACAGGGTTCAGTGTTAATCAGTGAGACTCCCACAGGGTTCAGTGTTAATCAGTGAGACTCCCATAGGGTTCAGTGTTAATGAGACTCCCACAGGGTTCAGTGTTAATCAGTGAGACTCCCATAGGGTTCAGTGTTAATCAGTGAGACTCCCATAGGGTTCAGTGTTAATCAGTGAGACTCCCATAGGGTTCAGTGTTAATCAGTGAGACTCCAACAGGGTTCAGTGTTAATCAGTGAGACTCCCACAGGGTTCAGTGTTAATCAGTGAGACTCCCACAGGGTTCAGTGTTAATCAGTGAGACTCCCACAGGGTTCAGTGTTAATCAGTGAGACTCCCACAGGGTTCAGTGTTAATCAGTGAGACTCCCACAGGGTTCAGTGTTAATCAGTGAGACTCCCACAGGGTTCAGTGTTAATCAGTGAGACTCCCACAGGGTTCAGTGTTAATCAGTGAGACTCCCATAGGGTTCAGTGTTAATCAGTGAGACTCCCATAGGGTTCAGTGTTAATCAGTGAGACTCCCACAGGGTTCAGTGTTAATCAGTGAGACTCCCATAGGGTTCAGTGTTAATCAGTGAGACTCCCATAGGGTTCAGTGTTAATCAGTGAGACTCCCATAGATTTCAATGTTAATCAGTGAGACTCCCACAGGGTTCGGTGTTAATCAGTGAGACTCCCACAGGGTTCAGTGTTAATCAGTGAGACTCCCACGGGGTTCAGTGTTAATCAGTGAGACTCCCACAGGGTTCAGTGTTAATCAGTGAGACTCCCATAGGGTTCAGTGTTAATCAGTGAGACTCCCATAGGGTTCAGTGTTAATCAGTGAGACTCCCATAGGGTTCAGTGTTAATGAGACTCCCGCAGGGTTCAGTGTTAATCAGTGAGACTCCCACAGGGTTCAGTGTTAATCAGTGAGACTCCCATAGGGTTCAATGTTAATCAGTGAGACTCCCACAGGGTTCAGTGTTAATCAGTGAGACTCCCATAGGGTTCAGTGTTAATCAGTGAGACTCCCACAGGGTTCAGTGTAAATCAGTGAGACTCCCACAGGGTTCAGTGTTAAACAGTGAGACTCCCACAGGGTTCAGTGTTAATCAGTGAGACTCCCACAGGGTTCAGTGTTAATCAGTGAGACTCCCACAGGGTTCAGTGTTAATCAGTGAGACTCCCATAGGGTTCAGTGTTAATGAGACTCCCACAGGGTTCAGTGTTAATCAGTGAGACTCCCATAGGGTTCAGTGTTAATCAGTGAGACTCCCATAGGGTTCAGTGTTAATCAGTGAGACTCCCATAGGGTTCAGTGTTAATCAGTGAGACTCCAACAGGGTTCAGTGTTAATCAGTGAGACTCCCACAGGGTTCAGTGTTAATCAGTGAGACTCCCACAGGGTTCAGTGTTAATCAGTGAGACTCCCACAGGGTTCAGTGTTAATCAGTGAGACTCCCACAGGGTTCAGTGTTAATCAGTGAGACTCCCACAGGGTTCAGTGTTAATCAGTGAGACTCCCACAGGGTTCAGTGTTAATCAGTGAGACTCCCACAGGGTTCAGTGTTAATCAGTGAGACTCCCATAGGGTTCAGTGTTAATCAGTGAGACTCCCATAGGGTTCAGTGTTAATCAGTGAGACTCCCACAGGGTTCAGTGTTAATCAGTGAGACTCCCATAGGGTTCAGTGTTAATCAGTGAGACTCCCATAGGGTTCAGTGTTAATCAGTGAGACTCCCATAGGGTTCAATGTTAATCAGTGAGACTCCCACAGGGTTCAGTGTTAATCAGTGAGACTCCCCCAGGGTTCAGTGTTAATCAGTGAGACTCCCACGGGGTTCAGTGTTAATCAGTGAGACTCCCACAGGGTTCAGTGTTAATCAGTGAGACTCCCATAGGGTTCAGTGTTAATCAGTGAGACTCCCATAGGGTTCAGTGTTAATCAGTGAGACTCCCATAGGGTTCAGTGTTAATGAGACTCCCGCAGGGTTCAGTGTTAATCAGTGAGACTCCCACAGGGTTCAGTGTTAATCAGTGAGACTCCCATAGGGTTCAATGTTAATCAGTGAGACTCCCACAGGGTTCAGTGTTAATCAGTGAGACTCCCATAGGGTTCAGTGTTAATCAGTGAGACTCCCACAGGGTTCAGTGTTAATCAGTGAGACTCCCACAGGGTTCAGTGTTAATCAGTGAGACTCCCATAGGGTTCAGTGTTAATCACTGAGACTCCCACAGGGTTCAGTGTTAATCAGTGAGACTCCCACAGGGTTCAGTGTTAATCAGTGAGACTCCCATAGGGTTCAGTGTTAATCAGTGAGACTCCCACAGGGTTCAGTGTTAATCAGTGAGACTCCCATAGGGTTCAGTGTTAATCAGTGAGACTCCCATAGGATGCAGTGTTAATCAGTGAGACTCCCACAGGGTTCAGTGTTAATCAGTGAGACTCCCACAGGGTTCAGTGTTAATGAGTGAGACTCCCACAGGGTTCAGTGTTAATCAGTGAGACTCCCACAGGGTTCAGTGTTAATCAGTGAGACTCCCACAGGGTTCAGTGTTAATGAGACTCCCACAGGGTTCAGTGTTAATCAGTGAGACTCCCACAGGGTTCAATGTTAATCAGTGAGACTCCCATAGGGTTCAGTGTTAATCAGTGAGACTCCCACAGGGTTCAATGTTAATCAGTGAGACTCCCACAGGGTTCAGTGTTAATCAGTGAAACTCCCACAGGGTTCAGTGTTAATCAGTGAGACTCCCATAGGGTTCAGTGTTAATCAGTGAGACTCCCACAGGGTTCAGTGTTAATCAGTGAGACTCCCACAGGGTTCAGTGTTAATCAGTGAGACTCCCATAGGGTTCAGTGTTAATCAGTGAGACTCCCATAGGGTTCAGTGTTAATCAGTGAGACTCCCACAGGGTTCAGTGTTAATCAGTGAGACTCCCATAGGGTTCAGTATTAATCAGTGAGACTCCCACAGGGTTCAGTGTTAATCAGTGAGACTCCCATAGGGTTCAGTGTTTATCAGTGAGACTCCCACAGGGTTCAGTGTTAATCAGTGAGACTCCCATAGGGTTCAGTGTTAATGTGTGAGACTCACATAGGGTTCAGTGTTAATCAGTGAGACTCCCATAGGGTTCAGTGTTAATCAGTGAGACTCCCACAGGGTTCAGTGTTAATGAGACTCCCACAGGGTTCAGTGTTAATCAGTGAGACTCCCACAGGGTTCAATGTTAATCAGTGAGACTCCCATAGGGTTCAGTGTTAATCAGTGAGACTCCCACAGGGTTCAATGTTAATCAGTGAGACTCCCACAGGGTTCAGTGTTAATCAGTGAAACTCCCACAGGGTTCAGTGTTAATCAGTGAGACTCCCATAGGGTTCAGTGTTAATCAGTGAGACTCCCACAGGGTTCAGTGTTAATCAGTGAGACTCCCACAGGGTTCAGTGTTAATCAGTGAGACTCCCATAGGGTTCAGTGTTAATCAGTGAGACTCCCATATGGTTCAGTGTTAATCAGTGAGACTCCCACAGGGTTCAGTGTTAATCAGTGAGACTCCCATAGGGTTCAGTATTAATCAGTGAGACTCCCACAGGGTTCAGTGTTAATCAGTGAGACTCCCATAGGGTTCAGTGTTTATCAGTGAGACTCCCATAGGGTTCAGTGTTAATCACTGAGACTCCCACAGGGTTCAGTGTTAATCAGTGAGACTCCCATAGGGTTCAGTATTAATCAGTGACACTCCCATAGGGTTCAGTGTTAATTGGTGAGACTCCCACAGGGTTCAGTGTTAATCAGTGAGACTCCCACAGGGTTCAGTGTTAATTAGTGAGACTCCCACAGGGTTCAGTGTTAAACAGTGAGACTCCCATAGGGTACAGTGTTAATCAGTGAGACTCCCATGGGGTTCAGTGTTAATCAGTGAGACTCCCATAGGGTTCAGTGTTAATCAGTGAGACTCCCATAGGGTTCAGTGTTAATCAGTGAGACTCCCACAGGGTTCAGTGTTAATCAGTGAGACTCCCATAGGGTTCAGTGTTAATCAGTGAGACTCCCACAGGGTTCAGTGTTAATCAGGGAGACTCCCACAGGGTTCAGTGTTAATCAGTGAGACTCCCACAAGGTTCAGTGTTAATCAGTGAGACTCCCACAGGGTTCAGTGTTAATCAGTGAGACTCCCACAGGGTTCAGTGTTAATCAGTGAGACTCCCACAGGGTTCAGTGTTAATCAGTGAGACTCCCATAGGGTTCAGTGTTAATCAGTGAGACTCCCATAGGGTTCAGTGTTAATCAGTGAGACTCCCACAGGGTTCAGTGTTAATAAGTGAGACTCCCATAGGGTTCAGTGTTAATCAGTGAGACTCCCATAGGGTTCAGTGTTAATCAGTGAGACTCCCATAGGGTTCAGTGTTAATCAGTGAGACTCCCACAGGGTTCAGTGTTAATCAGTGAGACTCCCACAGGGTTCAGTGTTAATCAGTGAGACTCCCACAGGGTTCAGTGTTAATCAGTGAGACTCCCACAGGGTTCAGTGTTAATCAGTGAGACTCCCATAGGGTTCAGTATTAATCAGTGAGACTCCCACAGGGTTCAGTGTTAATCAGTGAGACTCCCATAGGGTTCAGTGTTTATCAGTGAGACTCCCACAGGGTTCAGTGTTAATCAGTGAGACTCCCATAGGGTTCAGTGTTAATGTGTGAGACTCACATAGGGTTCAGTGTTAATCAGTGAGACTCCCATAGGGTTCAGTGTTAATCAGTGAGACTCCCATAGGGTTCAGTGTTAATCACTGAGACTCCCACAGGGTTCAGTGTTAATCAGTGAGACTCCCATAGGGTTCAGTATTAATCAGTGACACTCCCATAGGGTTCAGTGTTAATCGGTGAGACTCCCACAGGGTTCAGTGTTAATCAGTGAGACTCCCACAGGGTTCAGTGTTAATTAGTGAGACTCCCACAGGGTTCAGTGTTAAACAGTGAGACTCCCATAGGGTACAGTGTTAATCAGTGAGACTCCCATGGGGTTCAGTGTTAATCAGTGAGACTCCCATAGGGTTCAGTGTTAATCAGTGAGACTCCCATAGGGTTCAGTGTTAATCAGTGAGACTCCCACAGGGTTCAGTGTTAATCAGTGAGACTCCCATAGGGTTCAGTGTTAATCAGTGAGACTCCCACAGGGTTCAGTGTTAATCAGTGAGACTCCCACAGGGTTCAGTGTTAATCAGTGAGACTCCCACAGGGTCCAGTGTTAATAAGTGAGACTCCCACAGGGTTCAGTGTTAATCAGTGAGACTCCCACAGGGTTCAGTGTTAATCAGTGAGACTCCCACAGGGTTCAGTGTTAATCAGTGAGACTCCCATAGGGTTCAGTGTTAATCAGTGAGACTCCCATAGGGTTCAGTGTTAATCAGTGAGACTCCCACAGGGTTCAGTGTTAATCAGTGAGACTCCCATAGGGTTCAGTGTTAATCAGTGAGACTCCCATAGGGTTCAGTGTTAATCAGTGAGACTCCCATAGGGTTCAGTGTTAATCAGTGAGACTCCCACAGGGTTCAGTGTTAATCAGTGAGACTCCCACAGGGTTCAGTGTTAATCAGTGAGACTCCCACAGGGTTCAGTGTTAATCAGTGAGACTCCCACAGGGTTCAGTGTTAATCAGTGAGACTCCCATAGGGTTCAGTGTTAATCAGTGAGACTCCCATAGGGTTCAGTGTTAATCAGTGAGACTCCCATAGGGTTCAGTGTTAATGAGACTCCCACAGGGTTCAGTGTTAATCAGTGAGACTCCCACAGGGTTCAGTGTTAATCAGTGAGACTCCCATAGGGTTCAATGTTAATCAGTGAGACTCCCACAGGGTTCAGTGTTAATCAGTGAGACTCCCATAGGGTTCAGTGTTAATCAGTGAGACTCCCACAGGGTGCAGTGTTAATCAGTGAGACTCCCACAGGGTTCAGTGTTAATCAGTGAGACTCCCATAGGGTTCAGTGTTAATCACTGAGACTCCCACAGGGTTCAGTGTTAATCAGTGAGACTCCCACAGGGTTCAGTGTTAATCAGTGAGACTCCCATAGGGTTCAGTGTTAATCAGTGAGACTCCCACAGGGTTCAGTGTTAATCAGTGAGACTCCCATAGGGTTCAGTGTTAATCAGTGAGACTCCCACAGGGTTCAGTGTTAATCAGTGAGACTCCCATAGGGTTCAGTGTTAATCAGTGAGACTCCCATAGGGTTCAGTGTTAATCAGTGAGACTCCCATAGGATTCAGTGTTAATCAGTGAGACTCCCACAAGGTTCAGTGTTAATCAGTGAGACTCCCACAGGGTTCAGTGTTAATGAGTGAGACTCCCACAGGGTTCAGTGTTAATCAGTGAGACTCTCACAGGGTTCAGTGTTAATCAGTGAGACTCCCACAGGATTCAGTGTTAATGAGACTCCCACAGGGTTCAGTGTTAATCAGTGAGACTCCCACAGGGTTCAATGTTAATCAGTGAGACTCCTATAGGGTTCAGTGTTAATCAGTGAGACTCCCACAGGGTTCAATGTTAATCAGTGAGACTCCCACAGGGTTCAGTGTTAATCAGTGAAACTCTCACAGGGTTCAGTGTTAATCAGTGAGACTCCCATAGGGTTCAGTGTTAATCAGTGAGACTCCCACAGGGTTCAGTGTTAATCAGTGAGACTCCCACAGGGTTCAGTGTTAATCAGTGAGACTCCCATAGGGTTCAGTGTTAATCAGTGAGACTCCCATAGGGTTCAGTGTTAATCAGTGAGACTCCCACAGGGTTCAGTGTTAATCAGTGAGACTCCCATAGGGTTCAGTATTAAATAGTGAGACTCCCACAGGGTTCGGTGTTAATCAGTGAGACTCCCATAGGGTTCAGTGTTAATCAGTGAGACTCCCACAGGGTTCAGTGTTAATCAGTGAGAGTCCCATAGGGTTCAGTGTTAATGTGTGAGACTCACATAGGGTTCAGTGTTAATCAGTGAGACTCCCATAGGGTTCAGTGTTAATCAGTGAGACTCCCATAGGGTTCAGTGTTAATCACTGAGACTCCCACAGGGTTCAGTGTTAATCAGTGAGACTCCCATAGGGTTCAGTATTAATCAGTGACACTCCCATAGGGTTCAGTGTTAATCGGTGAGATTCCCACAGGGTTCAGTGTTAATCAGTTAGACTCCCACAGGGTTCAGTGTTAATTAGTGAGACTCCCACAGGGTTCAGTGTTAAACAGTGAGACTCCCATAGGGTACAGTGTTAATCAGTGAGACTCCCATGGGGTTCAGTGTTAATCAGTGAGCCTCCCATAGGGTTCAGTGTTAATCAGTGAGACTCCCATTGGGTTCAGAGTTAATCAGTGAGACTCCCACAGGGTTCAGTGTTAATCAGTGAGACTCCCATAGGGTTCAGTGTTAATCATTGAGACTCCCATAGGGTTCAGTGTTAATCAGTGAGACTCCCATAGGGTTCAGTGTTAATCAGTGAGACTCCCATAGGGTTCAGTGTTAATCAGTGAGACTCCCACAGGGTTCAGTGTTAATCAGTGAGACTCCCACAGGGTTCAGTGTTAATCAGTGAGACTCCCACAGGGTTCAGTGTTAATCAGTGAGACTCCCACAGGGTTCAGTGTTAATCAGTGAGACTCCCACAGGGTTCAGTGTTAATCAGTGAGACTCCCACAGGGTTCAGTGTTAATCAGTGAGACTCCCACAGGGTTCAGTGTTAATCAGTGAGACTCCCACAGGGTTCAGTGTTAATCAGTGAGACTCCCATAGGGTTCAGTGTTAATCAGTGAGACTCCCATAGGGTTCAGTGTTAATCAGTGAGACTCCCACAGGGTTCAGTGTTAATCAGTGAGACTCCCATAGGGTTCAGTGTTAATCAGTGAGACTCCCATAGGGTTCAGTGTTAATCAGTGAGACTCCCATAGGGTTCAGTGTTAATCAGTGAGACTCCCACAGGGTTCAGTGTTAATCAGTGAGACTCCCACAGGGTTCAGTGTTAATCAGTGAGACTCCCACAGGGTTCAGTGTTAATCAGTGAGACTCCCACAGGGTTCAGTGTTAATCAGTGAGACTCCCATAGGGTTCAGTGTTAATCAGTGAGACTCCCATAGGGTTCAGTGTTAATCAGTGAGACTCCCATAGGGTTCAGTGTTAATGAGACTCCCACAGGGTTCAGTGTTAATCAGTGAGACTCCCACAGGGTTCAGTGTTAATCAGTGAGACTCCCATAGGGTTCAATGTTAATCAGTGAGACTCCCATAGGGTTCAGTGTTAATCACTGAGACTCCCACAGGGTTCATTGTTAATCAGTGAGACTCCCACAGGGTTCAGTGTTCATCAGTGAGACTCCCATAGGGTTCAGTGTTAATCAGTGAGACTCCCACAGGGTTCAGTGTTAATCAGTGAGACTCCCATAGGGTTCAGTGTTAATCAGTGAGACTCCCATAGGGTTCAGTGTTAATCAGTGAGACTCCCACAGGGTTCAGTGTTAATTAGTGAGACTCCCACAGGGTTCAGTGTTAAACAGTGAGACTCCCATAGGGTACAGTGTTAATCAGTGAGACTCCCATGGGGTTCAGTGTTAATCAGTGAGACTCCCATAGGGTTCAGTGTTAATCAGTGAGACTCCCATAGGGTTCAGTGTTAATGAGTGAGACTCCCACAGGGTTCAGTGTTAATCAGTGAGACTCCCATAGGGTTCAGTGTTAATCAGTGAGACTCCCATAGGGTTCAGTGTTAATCAGTGAGACTCCCATAGGGTTCAGTGTTAATCAGTGAGACTCCCATAGGGTTCAGTGTTAATCAGTGAGACTCCCACAGGGTTCAGTGTTAATCAGTGAGACTCCCACAGGGTTCAGTGTTAATCAGTGAGACTCCCACAGGGTTCAGTGTTAATCAGTGAGACTCCCACAGGGTTCAGTGTTAATCAGTGAGACTCCCACAGGGTTCAGTGTTAATCAGTGAGACTCCCACAGGGTTCAGTGTTAATCAGTGAGACTCCCACAGGGTTCAGTGTTAATCAGTGAGACTCCCACAGGGTTCAGTGTTAATCAGTGAGACTCCCATAGGGTTCAGTGTTAATCAGTGAGACTCCCATAGGGTTCAGTGTTAATCAGTGAGACTCCCACAGGGTTCAGTGTTAATCAGTGAGACTCCCATAGGGTTCAGTGTTAATCAGTGAGACTCCCATAGGGTTCAGTGTTAATCAGTGAGACTCCCATAGGGTTCAGTGTTAATCAGTGAGACTCCCACAGGGTTCAGTGTTAATCAGTGAGACTCCCACAGGGTTCAGTGTTAATCAGTGAGACTCCCACAGGGTTCAGTGTTAATCAGTGAGACTCCCACAGGGTTCAGTGTTAATCAGTGAGACTCCCATAGGGTTCAGTATTAATCAGTGAGACTCCCATAGGGTTCAGTGTTAATCAGTGAGACTCCCATAGGGTTCAGTGTTAATGAGACTCCCACAGGGTTCAGTGTTAATCAGTGAGACTCCCACAGGGTTCAGTGTTAATCAGTGAGACTCCCATAGGGTTCAATGTTAATCAGTGAGACTCCCACAGGGTTCAATGTTAATCAGTGAGACTCCCATAGGGTTCAGTGTTAATCAGTGAGACTCCCACAGGGTTCAGTGTTAATCAGTGAGACTCCCACAGGGTTCAGTGTTAATCAGTGAGACTCCCATAGGGTTCAGTGTTAATCACTGAGACTCCCACAGGGTTCATTGTTAATCAGTGAGACTCCCACAGGGTTCAGTGTTAATCAGTGAGACTCCCATAGGGTTCGGTGTTAATCAGTGAGACTCCCACAGGGTTCAGTGTTAATCAGTGAGACTCCCATAGGGTTCAGTGTTAATCAGTGAGACTCCCATAGGGTTCAGTGTTAATCAGTGAGACTCCCATAGGATTCAGTGTTAATCAGTGAGACTCCCACAGGGTTCAGTGTTAATCAGTGAGACTCCCACAGGGTTCAGTGTTAATGAGTGAGACTCCCACAGGGTTCAGTGTTAATCAGTGAGACTCCCACAGGGTTCAGTGTTAATCAGTGAGACTCCCACAGGGTTCAGTGTTAATGAGACTCCCACAGGGTTCAGTGTTAATCAGTGAGACTCCCACAGGTTCAATGTTAATCAGTGAGACTCCCATAGGGTTCAGTGTTAATCAGTGAGACTCCCACAGGGTTCAATGTTAATCAGTGAGACTCCCACAGGGTTCAGTGTTAATCAGTGAAACTCCCACAGGGTTCAGTGTTAATCAGTGAGACTCCCATAGGGTTCAGTGTTAATCAGTGAGACTCCCACAGGGTTCAGTGTTAATCAGTGAGACTCCCACAGGGTTCAGTGTTAATCAGTGAGACTCCCATAGGGTTCAGTGTTAATCAGTGAGACTCCCATAGGGTTCAGTGTTAATCAGTGAGACTCCCACAGGGTTCAGTGTTAATCAGTGAGACTCCCATAGGGTTCAGTATTAATCAGTGAGACTCCCACAGGGTTCAGTGTTAATCAGTGAGACTCCCATAGGGTTCAGTGTTAATCAGTGAGACTCCCATAGGGTTCAGTGTTAATCACTGAGACTCCCACAGGGTTCAGTGTTAATCAGTGAGACTCCCATAGGGTTCAGTATTAATCAGTGACACTCCCATAGGGTTCAGTGTTAATCGGTGAGACTCCCATAGGGTTCAGTGTTAATCAGTGAGACTCCCATAGGGTTCAGTGTTAATCAGTGAGACTCCCATAGGGTTCAGTGTTAATGAGACTCCCACAGGGTTCAGTGTTAATCAGTGAGACTCCCACAGGGTTCAGTGTTAATCAGTGAGACTCCCATAGGGTTCAATGTTAATCAGTGAGACTCCCACAGGGTTCAGTGTTAATCAGTGAGACTCCCATAGGGTTCAGTGTTAATCAGTGAGACTCCCACAGGGTTCAGTGTTAATCAGTGAGACTCCCACAGGGTTCAGTGTTAATCAGTGAGACTCCCATAGGGTTCAGTGTTAATCACTGAGACTCCCACAGGGTTCATTGTTAATCAGTGAGACTCCCACAGGGTTCAGTGTTAATCAGTGAGACTCCCATAGGGTTCAGTGTTAATCAGTGAGACTCCCACAGGGTTCAGTGTTAATCAGTGAGACTCCCATAGGGTTCAGTGTTAATCAGTGAGACTCCCATAGGGTTCAGTGTTAATCAGTGAGACTCCCATAGGATTCAGTGTTAATCAGTGAGACTCCCACAGGGTTCAGTGTTAATCAGTGAGACTCCCACAGGGTTCAGTGTTAATGAGTGAGACTCCCACAGGGTTCAGTGTTAATCAGTGAGACTCCCACAGGGTTCAGTGTTAATCAGTGAGACTCCCACAGGGTTCAGTGTTAATGAGACTCCCACAGGGTTCAGTGTTAATCAGTGAGACTCCCACAGGTTCAATGTTAATCAGTGAGCCTCCCATAGGGTTCAGTGTTAATCAGTGAGACTCCCACAGGGTTCAATGTTAATCAGTGAGACTCCCACAGGGTTCAGTGTTAATCAGTGAAACTCCCACAGGGTTCAGTGTTAATCAGTGAGACTCCCATAGGGTTCAGTGTTAATCAGTGAGACTCCCACAGGGTTCAGTGTTAATCAGTGAGACTCCCACAGGGTTCAGTGTTAATCAGTGAGACTCCCATAGGGTTCAGTGTTAATCAGTGAGACTCCCATAGGGTTCAGTGTTAATCAGTGAGACTCCCACAGGGTTCAGTGTTAATCAGTGAGACTCCCATAGGGTTCAGTATTAATCAGTGAGACTCCCACAGGGTTCAGTGTTAATCAGTGAGACTCCCATAGGGTTCAGTGTTAATCAGTGAGACTCCCATAGGGTTCAGTGTTAATCACTGAGACTCCCACAGGGTTCAGTGTTAATCAGTGAGACTCCCATAGGGTTCAGTATTAATCAGTGACACTCCCATAGGGTTCAGTGTTAATCGGTGAGACTCCCACAGGGTTCAGTGTTAATCAGTGAGACTCCCACAGGGTTCAGTTTGTATTAGTGAGACTTCCACAGGGTTCAGTGTTAAACAGTGAGACTCCCATAGGGTACAGTGTTAATCAGTGAGACTCCCATGGGGTTCAGTGTTAATCAGTGAGACTCCCACAGGGTTCAGTGTTAATCAGTGAGACTCCCATAGGGTTCAGTGTTAATCACTGAGTCTCCCATAGCGTTCAGTGTTAATGAGACTCCCACAGGGTTCAGTGTTAATCAGTGAGACTCCCACAGGGTTCAGTGTTAATCAGTGAGACTCCCATAGGGTTCAGTGTTAATCAGTGAGACTCCCACAGGGTTCAGTGTTAATCAGTGAGACTCCCACAGGGTTCAGTGTTAATGAGACTCCCACAGGGTTCAGTGTTAATCAGTGAGACTCCCACAGGTTCAATGTTAATCAGTGAGACTCCCATAGGGTTCAGTGTTAATCAGTGAGACTCCCACAGGGTTCAATGTTAATCAGTGAGACTCCCACAGGGTTCAGTGTTAATCAGTGAAACTCCCACAGGGTTCAGTGTTAATCAGTGAGACTCCCATAGGGTTCAGTGTTAATCAGTGAGACTCCCACAGGGTTCAGTGTTAATCAGTGAGACTCCCACAGGGTTCAGTGTTAATCAGTGAGACTCCCATAGGGTGCAGTGTTAATCAGTGAGACTCCCATAGGGTTCAGTGTTAATCAGTGAGACTCCCACAGGGTTCAGTGTTAATCAGTGAGACTCCCATAGGGTTCAGTATTAATCAGTGAGACTCCCACAGGGTTCAGTGTTAATCAGTGAGACTCCCATAGGGTTCAGTGTTAATCAGTGAGACTCCCATAGGGTTCAGTGTTAATCACTGAGACTCCCATAGGGTTCAGTGTTAATCAGTGAGACTCCCACAGGGTTCAGTGTTAATCAGTGAGACTCCCACAGGGTTCAATGTTAATCAGTGAGACTCCCACAGGGTTCAGTGTTAATCAGTGAAACTCCCACAGGGTTCAGTGTTAATCAGTGAGACTCCCATAGGGTTCAGTATTAATCAGTGACACTCCCATAGGGTTCAGTGTTAATCGGTGAGACTCCCATAGGGTTCAGTGTTAATCAGTGAGACTCCCATAGGGTTCAGTGTTAATCAGTGAGACTCCCATAGGGTTCAGTGTTAATGAGACTCCCACAGGGTTCAGTGTTAATCAGTGAGACTCCCACAGGGTTCAGTGTTAATCAGTGAGACTCCCATAGGGTTCAATGTTAATCAGTGAGACTCCCACAGGGTTCAGTGTTAATCAGTGAGACTCCCACAGGGTTCAATGTTAATCAGTGAGACTCCCACAGGGTTCAGTGTTAATCAGTGAAACTCCCACAGGGTTCAGTGTTAATCAGTGAGACTCCCATAGGGTTCAGTATTAATCAGTGACACTCCCATAGGGTTCAGTGTTAATCGGTGAGACTCCCATAGGGTTCAGTGTTAATCAGTGAGACTCCCATAGGGTTCAGTGTTAATCAGTGAGACTCCCATAGGGTTCAGTGTTAATGAGACTCCCACAGGGTTCAGTGTTAATCAGTGAGACTCCCACAGGGTTCAGTGTTAATCAGTGAGACTCCCATAGGGTTCAATGTTAATCAGTGAGACTCCCACAGGGTTCAGTGTTAATCAGTGAGACTCCCATAGGGTTCAGTGTTAATAAGTGAGACTCCCACAGGGTTCAGTGTTAATCAGTGAGACTCCCACAGGGTTCAGTGTTAATCAGTGAGACTCCCATAGGGTTCAGTGTTAATCACTGAGACTCCCACAGGGTTCATTGTTAATCAGTGAGACTCCCACAGGGTTCAGTGTTAATCAGTGAGACTCCCATAGGGTTCAGTGTTAATCAGTGAGACTCCCACAGGGTTCAGTGTTAATCAGTGAGACTCCCATAGGGTTCAGTGTTAATCAGTGAGACTCCCATAGGGTTCAGTGTTAATCAGTGAGACTCCCATAGGATTCAGTGTTAATCAGTGAGACTCCCACAGGGTTCAGTGTTAATCAGTGAGACTCCCACAGGGTTCAGTGTTAATGAGTGAGACTCCCACAGGGTTCAGTGTTAATCAGTGAGACTCCCACAGGGTTCAGTGTTAATCAGTGAGACTCCCACAGGGTTCAGTGTTAATGAGACTCCCACAGGGTTCAGTGTTAATCAGTGAGACTCCCACAGGTTCAATGTTAATCAGTGAGCCTCCCATAGGGTTCAGTGTTAATCAGTGAGACTCCCACAGGGTTCAATGTTAATCAGTGAGACTCCCACAGGGTTCAGTGTTAATCAGTGAAACTCCCACAGGGTTCAGTGTTAATCAGTGAGACTCCCATAGGGTTCAGTGTTAATCAGTGAGACTCCCACAGGGTTCAGTGTTAATCAGTGAGACTCCCACAGGGTTCAGTGTTAATCAGTGAGACTCCCATAGGGTTCAGTGTTAATCAGTGAGACTCCCATAGGGTTCAGTGTTAATCAGTGAGACTCCCACAGGGTTCAGTGTTAATCAGTGAGACTCCCATAGGGTTCAGTATTAATCAGTGAGACTCCCACAGGGTTCAGTGTTAATCAGTGAGACTCCCATAGGGTTCAGTGTTAATCAGTGAGACTCCCATAGGGTTCAGTGTTAATCACTGAGACTCCCACAGGGTTCAGTGTTAATCAGTGAGACTCCCATAGGGTTCAGTATTAATCAGTGACACTCCCATAGGGTTCAGTGTTAATCGGTGAGACTCCCACAGGGTTCAGTGTTAATCAGTGAGACTCCCACAGGGTTCAGTTTGTATTAGTGAGACTTCCACAGGGTTCAGTGTTAAACAGTGAGACTCCCATAGGGTACAGTGTTAATCAGTGAGACTCCCATGGGGTTCAGTGTTAATCAGTGAGACTCCCACAGGGTTCAGTGTTAATCAGTGAGACTCCCATAGGGTTCAGTGTTAATCACTGAGTCTCCCATAGCGTTCAGTGTTAATGAGACTCCCACAGGGTTCAGTGTTAATCAGTGAGACTCCCACAGGGTTCAGTGTTAATCAGTGAGACTCCCATAGGGTTCAGTGTTAATCAGTGAGACTCCCACAGGGTTCAGTGTTAATCAGTGAGACTCCCACAGGGTTCAGTGTTAATGAGACTCCCACAGGGTTCAGTGTTAATCAGTGAGACTCCCACAGGTTCAATGTTAATCAGTGAGACTCCCATAGGGTTCAGTGTTAATCAGTGAGACTCCCACAGGGTTCAATGTTAATCAGTGAGACTCCCACAGGGTTCAGTGTTAATCAGTGAAACTCCCACAGGGTTCAGTGTTAATCAGTGAGACTCCCATAGGGTTCAGTGTTAATCAGTGAGACTCCCACAGGGTTCAGTGTTAATCAGTGAGACTCCCACAGGGTTCAGTGTTAATCAGTGAGACTCCCATAGGGTGCAGTGTTAATCAGTGAGACTCCCATAGGGTTCAGTGTTAATCAGTGAGACTCCCACAGGGTTCAGTGTTAATCAGTGAGACTCCCATAGGGTTCAGTATTAATCAGTGAGACTCCCACAGGGTTCAGTGTTAATCAGTGAGACTCCCATAGGGTTCAGTGTTAATCAGTGAGACTCCCATAGGGTTCAGTGTTAATCACTGAGACTCCCACAGGGTTCATTGTTAATCAGTGAGACTCCCACAGGGTTCAGTGTTAATCAGTGAGACTCCCATAGGGTTCAGTGTTAATCAGTGAGACTCCCACAGGGTTCAGTGTTAATCAGTGAGACTCCCATAGGGTTCAGTGTTAATCAGTGAGACTCCCATAGGGTTCAGTGTTAATCAGTGAGACTCCCATAGGATTCAGTGTTAATCAGTGAGACTCCCACAGGGTTCAGTGTTAATCAGTGAGACTCCCACAGGGTTCAGTGTTAATGAGTGAGACTCCCACAGGGTTCAATGTTAATCAGTGAGACTCCCACAGGGTTCAGTGTTAATCAGTGAGACTCCCACAGGGTTCAGTGTTAATGAGACTCCCACAGGGTTCAGTGTTAATCAGTGAGACTCCCACAGGTTCAATGTTAATCAGTGAGACTCCCATAGGGTTCAGTGTTAATCAGTGAGACTCCCACAGGGTTCAATGTTAATCAGTGAGACTCCCACAGGGTTCAGTGTTAATCAGTGAAACTCCCACAGGGTTCAGTGTTAATCAGTGAGACTCCCATAGGGTTCAGTGTTAATCAGTTAGACTCCCACAGGGTTCAGTGTTAATCAGTGAGACTCCCACAGGGTTCAGTGTTAATCAGTGAGACTCCCATAGGGTTCAGTGTTAATCAGTGAGACTCCCATAGGGTTCAGTGTTAATCAGTGAGACTCCCACAGGGTTCAGTGTTAATCAGTGAGACTCCCATAGGGTTCAGTATTAATCAGTGAGACTCCCACAGGGTTCAGTGTTAATCAGTGAGACTCCCATAGGGTTCAGTGTTAATCAGTGAGACTCCCATAGGGTTCAGTGTTAATCACTGAGACTCCCACAGGGTTCAGTGTTAATCAGTGAGACTCCCATAGGGTTCAGTATTAATCAGTGACACTCCCATAGGGTTCAGTGTTAATCGGTGAGACTCCCACAGGGTTCAGTGTTAATCAGTGAGACTCCCACAGGGTTCAGTTTTTATTAGTGAGACTTCCACAGGGTTCAGTGTTAAACAGTGAGACTCCCATAGGGTACAGTGTTAATCAGTGAGACTCCCATGGGGTTCAGTGTTAATCAGTGAGACTCCCACAGGGTTCATTGTTAATCAGTGAGACTCCCATAGGGTTCAGTGTTAATCAGTGAGTCTTCCATAGCGTTCAGTGTTAATGAGACTCCCACAGGGTTCAGTGTTAATCAGTGAGACTCCCACAGGGTTCAGTGTTAATCAGTGAGACTCCCATAGGGTTCAGTGTTAATCAGTGAGACTCCCACAGGGTTCAGTGTTAATCAGTGAGACTCCCACAGGGTTCAGTGTTAATGAGACTCCCACAGGGTTCAGTGTTAATCAGTGAGACTCCCACAGGTTCAATGTTAATCAGTGAGACTCCCATAGGGTTCAGTGTTAATCAGTGAGACTCCCACAGGGTTCAATGTTAATCAGTGAGACTCCCACAGGGTTCAGTGTTAATCAGTGAAACTCCCACAGGGTTCAGTGTTAATCAGTGAGACTCCCATAGGGTTCAGTGTTAATCAGTGAGACTCCCACAGGGTTCAGTGTTAATCAGTGAGACTCCCACAGGGTTCAGTGTTAATCAGTGAGACTCCCATAGGGTTCAGTGTTAATCAGTGAGACTCCCATAGGGTTCAGTGTTAATCAGTGAGACTCCCACAGGGTTCAGTGTTAATCAGTGAGACTCCCATAGGGTTCAGTATTAATCAGTGAGACTCCCACAGGGTTCAGTGTTAATCAGTGAGACTCCCATAGGGTTCAGTGTTAATCAGTGAGACTCCCATAGGGTTCAGTGTTAATCACTGAGACTCCCACAGGGTTCAGTGTTAATCAGTGAGACTCCCATAGGGTTCAGTATTAATCAGTGACACTCCCATAGGGTTCAGTGTTAATCGGTGAGACTCCCACAGGGTTCAGTGTTAATCAGTGAGACTCCCACAGGGTTCAGTTTTAATTAGTGAGACTTCCACAGGGTTCAGTGTTAAACAGTGAGACTCCCATAGGGTACAGTGTTAATCAGTGAGACTCCCATGGGGTTCAGTGTTAATCAGTGAGACTCCCACAGGGTTCAGTGTTAATCAGTGAGACTCCCATAGGGTTCAGTGTTAATCAGTGAGTCTCCCATAGCGTTCAGTGTTAATGAGACTCCCACAGGGTTCAGTGTTAATCAGTGAGACTCCCACAGGGTTCAGTGTTAATCAGTGAGACTCCCATAGGGTTCAGTGTTAATCAGTGAGACTCCCACAGGGTTCAGTGTTAATCAGTGAGACTCCCACAGGGTTCAGTGTTAATCAGTGAGACTCCCACAGGGTTCAGTGTTAATCAGTGAGACTCCCACAGGGTTCAGTGTTAATCAGTGAGACTCCCATAGGGTTCAGTGTTAATCAGTGAGACTCCCATTGGGTTCAGAGTTAATCAGTGAGACTCCCACAGGGTTCAGTGTTAATCAGTGAGACTCCCATAGGGTTCAGTGTTAATCATTGAGACTCCCATAGGGTTCAGTGTTAATCAGTGAGACTCCCATAGGGTTCAGTGTTAATCAGTGAGACTCCCATAGGGTTCAGTGTTAATCAGTGAGACTCCCACAGGGTTCAGTGTTAATCAGTGAGACTCCCACAGGGTTCAGTGTTAATCAGTGAGACTCCCACAGGGTTCAGTGTTAATCAGTGAGACTCCCACAGGGTTCAGTGTTAATCAGTGAGACTCCCACAGGGTTCAGTGTTAATCAGTGAGACTCCCACAGGGTTCAGTGTTAATCAGTGAGACTCCCACAGGGTTCAGTGTTAATCAGTGAGACTCCCACAGGGTTCAGTGTTAATCAGTGAGACTCCCATAGGGTTCAGTGTTAATCAGTGAGACTCCCATAGGGTTCAGTGTTAATCAGTGAGACTCCCACAGGGTTCAGTGTTAATCAGTGAGACTCCCATAGGGTTCAGTGTTAATCAGTGAGACTCCCATAGGGTTCAGTGTTTATCAGTGAGACTCCCATAGGGTTCAGTGTTAATCAGTGAGACTCCCACAGGGTTCAGTGTTAATCAGTGAGACTCCCACAGGGTTCAGTGTTAATCAGTGAGACTCCCACAGGGTTCAGTGTTAATCAGTGAGACTCCCACAGGGTTCAGTGTTAATCAGTGAGACTCCCATAGGGTTCAGTGTTAATCAGTGAGACTCCCATTGGGTTCAGAGTTAATCAGTGAGACTCCCACAGGGTTCAGTGTTAATCAGTGAGACTCCCATAGGGTTCAGTGTTAATCATTGAGACTCCCATAGGGTTCAGTGTTAATCAGTGAGACTCCCATAGGGTTCAGTGTTAATCAGTGAGACTCCCATAGGGTTCAGTGTTAATCAGTGAGACTCCCACAGGGTTCAGTGTTAATCAGTGAGACTCCCACAGGGTTCAGTGTTAATCAGTGAGACTCCCACAGGGTTCAGTGTTAATCAGTGAGACTCCCACAGGGTTCAGTGTTAATCAGTGAGACTCCCACAGGGTTCAGTGTTAATCAGTGAGACTCCCACAGGGTTCAGTGTTAATCAGTGAGACTCCCACAGGGTTCAGTGTTAATCAGTGAGACTCCCACAGGGTTCAGTGTTAATCAGTGAGACTCCCATAGGGTTCAGTGTTAATCAGTGAGACTCCCATAGGGTTCAGTGTTAATCAGTGAGACTCCCACAGGGTTCAGTGTTAATCAGTGAGACTCCCATAGGGTTCAGTGTTAATCAGTGAGACTCCCATAGGGTTCAGTGTTAATCAGTGAGACTCCCACAGGGTTCAGTGTTAATCAGTGAGACTCCCACAGGGTTCAGTGTTAATCAGTGAGACTCCCACAGGGTTCAGTGTTAATCAGTGAGACTCCCACAGGGTTCAGTGTTAATCAGTGAGACTCCCACAGGGTTCAGTGTTAATCAGTGAGACTCCCATAGGGTTCAGTGTTAATCAGTGAGACTCCCATAGGGTTCAGTGTTAATCAGTGAGACTCCCATAGGGTTCAGTGTTAATGAGACTCCCACAGGGTTCAGTGTTAATCAGTGAGACTCCCACAGGGTTCAGTGTTAATCAGTGAGACTCCCATAGGGTTCAATGTTAATCAGTGAGACTCCCATAGGGTTCAGTGTTAATCACTGAGACTCCCACAGGGTTCATTGTTAATCAGTGAGACTCCCACAGGGTTCAGTGTTCATCAGTGAGACTCCCATAGGGTTCAGTGTTAATCAGTGAGACTCCCACAGGGTTCAGTGTTAATCAGTGAGACTCCCATAGGGTTCAGTGTTAATCAGTGAGACTCCCATAGGGTTCAGTGTTAATCAGTGAGACTCCCACAGGGTTCAGTGTTAATTAGTGAGACTCCCACAGGGTTCAGTGTTAAACAGTGAGACTCCCATAGGGTACAGTGTTAATCAGTGAGACTCCCATGGGGTTCAGTGTTAATCAGTGAGACTCCCATAGGGTTCAGTGTTAATCAGTGAGACTCCCATAGGGTTCAGTGTTAATGAGTGAGACTCCCACAGGGTTCAGTGTTAATCAGTGAGACTCCCATAGGGTTCAGTGTTAATCAGTGAGACTCCCATAGGGTTCAGTGTTAATCAGTGAGACTCCCATAGGGTTCAGTGTTAATCAGTGAGACTCCCATAGGGTTCAGTGTTAATCAGTGAGACTCCCACAGGGTTCAGTGTTAATCAGTGAGACTCCCACAGGGTTCAGTGTTAATCAGTGAGACTCCCACAGGGTTCAGTGTTAATCAGTGAGACTCCCACAGGGTTCAGTGTTAATCAGTGAGACTCCCACAGGGTTCAGTGTTAATCAGTGAGACTCCCACAGGGTTCAGTGTTAATCAGTGAGACTCCCACAGGGTTCAGTGTTAATCAGTGAGACTCCCACAGGGTTCAGTGTTAATCAGTGAGACTCCCATAGGGTTCAGTGTTAATCAGTGAGACTCCCATAGGGTTCAGTGTTAATCAGTGAGACTCCCACAGGGTTCAGTGTTAATCAGTGAGACTCCCATAGGGTTCAGTGTTAATCAGTGAGACTCCCATAGGGTTCAGTGTTAATCAGTGAGACTCCCATAGGGTTCAGTGTTAATCAGTGAGACTCCCACAGGGTTCAGTGTTAATCAGTGAGACTCCCACAGGGTTCAGTGTTAATCAGTGAGACTCCCACAGGGTTCAGTGTTAATCAGTGAGACTCCCACAGGGTTCAGTGTTAATCAGTGAGACTCCCATAGGGTTCAGTGTTAATCAGTGAGACTCCCATAGGGTTCAGTGTTAATCAGTGAGACTCCCATAGGGTTCAGTGTTAATGAGACTCCCACAGGGTTCAGTGTTAATCAGTGAGACTCCCACAGGGTTCAGTGTTAATCAGTGAGACTCCCATAGGGTTCAATGTTAATCAGTGAGACTCCCACAGGGTTCAATGTTAATCAGTGAGACTCCCATAGGGTTCAGTGTTAATCAGTGAGACTCCCACAGGGTTCAGTGTTAATCAGTGAGACTCCCACAGGGTTCAGTGTTAATCAGTGAGACTCCCATAGGGTTCAGTGTTAATCACTGAGACTCCCACAGGGTTCATTGTTAATCAGTGAGACTCCCACAGGGTTCAGTGTTAATCAGTGAGACTCCCATAGGGTTCGGTGTTAATCAGTGAGACTCCCACAGGGTTCAGTGTTAATCAGTGAGACTCCCATAGGGTTCAGTGTTAATCAGTGAGACTCCCATAGGGTTCAGTGTTAATCAGTGAGACTCCCATAGGATTCAGTGTTAATCAGTGAGACTCCCACAGGGTTCAGTGTTAATCAGTGAGACTCCCACAGGGTTCAGTGTTAATGAGTGAGACTCCCACAGGGTTCAGTGTTAATCAGTGAGACTCCCACAGGGTTCAGTGTTAATCAGTGAGACTCCCACAGGGTTCAGTGTTAATGAGACTCCCACAGGGTTCAGTGTTAATCAGTGAGACTCCCACAGGTTCAATGTTAATCAGTGAGACTCCCATAGGGTTCAGTGTTAATCAGTGAGACTCCCACAGGGTTCAATGTTAATCAGTGAGACTCCCACAGGGTTCAGTGTTAATCAGTGAAACTCCCACAGGGTTCAGTGTTAATCAGTGAGACTCCCATAGGGTTCAGTGTTAATCAGTGAGACTCCCACAGGGTTCAGTGTTAATCAGTGAGACTCCCACAGGGTTCAGTGTTAATCAGTGAGACTCCCATAGGGTTCAGTGTTAATCAGTGAGACTCCCATAGGGTTCAGTGTTAATCAGTGAGACTCCCACAGGGTTCAGTGTTAATCAGTGAGACTCCCATAGGGTTCAGTATTAATCAGTGAGACTCCCACAGGGTTCAGTGTTAATCAGTGAGACTCCCATAGGGTTCAGTGTTAATCAGTGAGACTCCCATAGGGTTCAGTGTTAATCACTGAGACTCCCACAGGGTTCAGTGTTAATCAGTGAGACTCCCATAGGGTTCAGTATTAATCAGTGACACTCCCATAGGGTTCAGTGTTAATCGGTGAGACTCCCATAGGGTTCAGTGTTAATCAGTGAGACTCCCATAGGGTTCAGTGTTAATCAGTGAGACTCCCATAGGGTTCAGTGTTAATGAGACTCCCACAGGGTTCAGTGTTAATCAGTGAGACTCCCACAGGGTTCAGTGTTAATCAGTGAGACTCCCATAGGGTTCAATGTTAATCAGTGAGACTCCCACAGAGTTCAGTGTTAATCAGTGAGACTCCCATAGGGTTCAGTGTTAATCAGTGAGACTCCCACAGGGTTCAGTGTTAATCAGTGAGACTCCCACAGGGTTCAGTGTTAATCAGTGAGACTCCCATAGGGTTCAGTGTTAATCACTGAGACTCCCACAGGGTTCATTGTTAATCAGTGAGACTCCCACAGGGTTCAGTGTTAATCAGTGAGACTCCCATAGGGTTCAGTGTTAATCAGTGAGACTCCCACAGGGTTCAGTGTTAATCAGTGAGACTCCCATAGGGTTCAGTGTTAATCAGTGAGACTCCCATAGGGTTCAGTGTTAATCAGTGAGACTCCCATAGGATTCAGTGTTAATCAGTGAGACTCCCACAGGGTTCAGTGTTAATCAGTGAGACTCCCACAGGGTTCAGTGTTAATGAGTGAGACTCCCACAGGGTTCAGTGTTAATCAGTGAGACTCCCACAGGGTTCAGTGTTAATCAGTGAGACTCCCACAGGGTTCAGTGTTAATGAGACTCCCACAGGGTTCAGTGTTAATCAGTGAGACTCCCACAGGTTCAATGTTAATCAGTGAGCCTCCCATAGGGTTCAGTGTTAATCAGTGAGACTCCCACAGGGTTCAATGTTAATCAGTGAGACTCCCACAGGGTTCAGTGTTAATCAGTGAAACTCCCACAGGGTTCAGTGTTAATCAGTGAGACTCCCATAGGGTTCAGTGTTAATCAGTGAGACTCCCACAGGGTTCAGTGTTAATCAGTGAGACTCCCACAGGGTTCAGTGTTAATCAGTGAGACTCCCATAGGGTTCAGTGTTAATCAGTGAGACTCCCATAGGGTTCAGTGTTAATCAGTGAGACTCCCACAGGGTTCAGTGTTAATCAGTGAGACTCCCATAGGGTTCAGTATTAATCAGTGAGACTCCCACAGGGTTCAGTGTTAATCAGTGAGACTCCCATAGGGTTCAGTGTTAATCAGTGAGACTCCCATAGGGTTCAGTGTTAATCACTGAGACTCCCACAGGGTTCAGTGTTAATCAGTGAGACTCCCATAGGGTTCAGTATTAATCAGTGACACTCCCATAGGGTTCAGTGTTAATCGGTGAGACTCCCACAGGGTTCAGTGTTAATCAGTGAGACTCCCACAGGGTTCAGTTTGTATTAGTGAGACTTCCACAGGGTTCAGTGTTAAACAGTGAGACTCCCATAGGGTACAGTGTTAATCAGTGAGACTCCCATGGGGTTCAGTGTTAATCAGTGAGACTCCCACAGGGTTCAGTGTTAATCAGTGAGACTCCCATAGGGTTCAGTGTTAATCACTGAGTCTCCCATAGCGTTCAGTGTTAATGAGACTCCCACAGGGTTCAGTGTTAATCAGTGAGACTCCCACAGGGTTCAGTGTTAATCAGTGAGACTCCCACAGGGTTCATTGTTAATCAGTGAGACTCCCATAGGGTTCAGTGTTAATCAGTGAGTCTTCCATAGCGTTCAGTGTTAATGAGACTCCCACAGGGTTCAGTGTTAATCAGTGAGACTCCCACAGGGTTCAGTGTTAATCAGTGAGACTCCCATAGGGTTCAGTGTTAATCAGTGAGACTCCCACAGGGTTCAGTGTTAATCAGTGAGACTCCCACAGGGTTCAGTGTTAATGAGACTCCCACAGGGTTCAGTGTTAATCAGTGAGACTCCCACAGGTTCAATGTTAATCAGTGAGACTCCCATAGGGTTCAGTGTAAATCAGTGAGACTCCCACAGGGTTCAATGTTAATCAGTGAGACTCCCACAGGGTTCAGTGTTAATCAGTGAAACTCCCACAGGGTTCAGTGTTAATCAGTGAGACTCCCATAGGGTTTAGTGTTAATCAGTGAGACTCCCACAGGGTTCAGTGTTAATCAGTGAGACTCCCACAGGGTTCAGTGTTAATCAGTGAGACTCCCATAGGGTTCAGTGTTAATCAGTGAGACTCCCATAGGGTTCAGTGTTAATCAGTGAGACTCCCACAGGGTTCAGTGTTAATCAGTGAGACTCCCATAGGGTTCAGTATTAATCAGTGAGACTCCCACAGGGTTCAGTGTTAATCAGTGAGACTCCCATAGGGTTCAGTGTTAATCACTGAGACTCCCACAGGGTTCAGTGTTAATCAGTGAGACTCCCATAGGGTTCAGTATTAATCAGTGACACTCCCATAGGGTTCAGTGTTAATCGGTGAGACTCCCATAGGGTTCAGTGTTAATCAGTGAGACTCCCATAGGGTTCAGTGTTAATCAGTGAGACTCCCATAGGGTTCAGTGTTAATGAGACTCCCACAGGGTTCAGTGTTAATCAGTGAGACTCCCACAGGGTTCAGTGTTAATCAGTGAGACTCCCATAGGGTTCAATGTTAATCAGTGAGACTCCCACAGGGTTCAGTGTTAATCAGTGAGACTCCCATAGGGTTCAGTGTTAATCAGTGAGACTCCCACAGGGTTCAGTGTTAATCAGTGAGACTCCCACAGGGTTCAGTGTTAATCAGTGAGACTCCCATAGGGTTCAGTGTTAATCACTGAGACTCCCACAGGGTTCATTGTTAATCAGTGAGACTCCCACAGGGTTCAGTGTTAATCAGTGAGACTCCCATAGGGTTCAGTGTTAATCAGTGAGACTCCCACAGGGTTCAGTGTTAATCAGTGAGACTCCCATAGGGTTCAGTGTTAATCAGTGAGACTCCCATAGGGTTCAGTGTTAATCAGTGAGACTCCCATAGGATTCAGTGTTAATCAGTGAGACTCCCACAGGGTTCAGTGTTAATCAGTGAGACTCCCACAGGGTTCAGTGTTAATGAGTGAGACTCCCACAGGGTTCAGTGTTAATCAGTGAGACTCCCACAGGGTTCAGTGTTAATGAGTGAGACTCCCACAGGGTTCAATGTTAATCAGTGAGACTCCCACAGGGTCCAGTGTTAATCAGTGAGACTCCCACAGGGTTCAGTGTTAATGAGACTCCCACAGGGTTCAGTGTTAATCAGTGAGACTCCCATAGGGTTCAGTATTAATCAGTGACACTCCCATAGGGTTCAGTGTTAATCGGTGAGACTCCCACAGGGTTCAGTGTTAATCAGTGAGACTCCCACAGGGTTCAGTTTGTATTAGTGAGACTTCCACAGGGTTCAGTGTTAAACAGTGAGACTCCCATAGGGTACAGTGTTAATCAGTGAGACTCCCATGGGGTTCAGTGTTAATCAGTGAGACTCCCACAGGGTTCAGTGTTAATCAGTGAGACTCCCATAGGGTTCAGTGTTAATCACTGAGTCTCCCATAGCGTTCAGTGTTAATGAGACTCCCACAGGGTTCAGTGTTAATCAGTGAGACTCCCACAGGGTTCAGTGTTAATCAGTGAGACTCCCACAGGGTTCATTGTTAATCAGTGAGACTCCCATAGGGTTCAGTGTTAATCAGTGAGTCTTCCATAGCGTTCAGTGTTAATGAGACTCCCACAGGGTTCAGTGTTAATCAGTGAGACTCCCACAGGGTTCAGTGTTAATCAGTGAGACTCCCATAGGGTTCAGTGTTAATCAGTGAGACTCCCACAGGGTTCAGTGTTAATCAGTGAGACTCCCACAGGGTTCAGTGTTAATGAGACTCCCACAGGGTTCAGTGTTAATCAGTGAGACTCCCACAGGTTCAATGTTAATCAGTGAGACTCCCATAGGGTTCAGTGTAAATCAGTGAGACTCCCACAGGGTTCAATGTTAATCAGTGAGACTCCCACAGGGTTCAGTGTTAATCAGTGAAACTCCCACAGGGTTCAGTGTTAATCAGTGAGACTCCCATAGGGTTCAGTGTTAATCAGTGAGACTCCCACAGGGTTCAGTGTTAATCAGTGAGACTCCCACAGGGTTCAGTGTTAATCAGTGAGACTCCCATAGGGTTCAGTGTTAATCAGTGAGACTCCCATAGGGTTCAGTGTTAATCAGTGAGACTCCCACAGGGTTCAGTGTTAATCAGTGAGACTCCCATAGGGTTCAGTATTAATCAGTGAGACTCCCACAGGGTTCAGTGTTAATCAGTGAGACTCCCATAGGGTTCAGTGTTAATCACTGAGACTCCCACAGGGTTCAGTGTTAATCAGTGAGACTCCCATAGGGTTCAGTATTAATCAGTGACACTCCCATAGGGTTCAGTGTTAATCGGTGAGACTCCCATAGGGTTCAGTGTTAATCAGTGAGACTCCCATAGGGTTCAGTGTTAATCAGTGAGACTCCCATAGGGTTCAGTGTTAATGAGACTCCCACAGGGTTCAGTGTTAATCAGTGAGACTCCCACAGGGTTCAGTGTTAATCAGTGAGACTCCCATAGGGTTCAATGTTAATCAGTGAGACTCCCACAGGGTTCAGTGTTAATCAGTGAGACTCCCATAGGGTTCAGTGTTAATCAGTGAGACTCCCACAGGGTTCAGTGTTAATCAGTGAGACTCCCACAGGGTTCAGTGTTAATCAGTGAGACTCCCATAGGGTTCAGTGTTAATCACTGAGACTCCCACAGGGTTCATTGTTAATCAGTGAGACTCCCACAGGGTTCAGTGTTAATCAGTGAGACTCCCATAGGGTTCAGTGTTAATCAGTGAGACTCCCACAGGGTTCAGTGTTAATCAGTGAGACTCCCATAGGGTTCAGTGTTAATCAGTGAGACTCCCATAGGGTTCAGTGTTAATCAGTGAGACTCCCATAGGATTCAGTGTTAATCAGTGAGACTCCCACAGGGTTCAGTGTTAATCAGTGAGACTCCCACAGGGTTCAGTGTTAATGAGTGAGACTCCCACAGGGTTCAGTGTTAATCAGTGAGACTCCCACAGGGTTCAGTGTTAATCAGTGAGACTCCCACAGGGTTCAGTGTTAATGAGACTCCCACAGGGTTCAGTGTTAATCAGTGAGACTCCCACAGGTTCAATGTTAATCAGTGAGCCTCCCATAGGGTTCAGTGTTAATCAGTGAGACTCCCACAGGGTTCAATGTTAATCAGTGAGACTCCCACAGGGTTCAGTGTTAATCAGTGAAACTCCCACAGGGTTCAGTGTTAATCAGTGAGACTCCCATAGGGTTCAGTGTTAATCAGTGAGACTCCCACAGGGTTCAGTGTTAATCAGTGAGACTCCCACAGGGTTCAGTGTTAATCAGTGAGACTCCCATAGGGTTCAGTGTTAATCAGTGAGACTCCCATAGGGTTCAGTGTTAATCAGTGAGACTCCCACAGGGTTCAGTGTTAATCAGTGAGACTCCCATAGGGTTCAGTATTAATCAGTGAGACTCCCACAGGGTTCAGTGTTAATCAGTGAGACTCCCATAGGGTTCAGTGTTAATCAGTGAGACTCCCATAGGGTTCAGTGTTAATCACTGAGACTCCCACAGGGTTCAGTGTTAATCAGTGAGACTCCCATAGGGTTCAGTATTAATCAGTGACACTCCCATAGGGTTCAGTGTTAATCGGTGAGACTCCCACAGGGTTCAGTGTTAATCAGTGAGACTCCCACAGGGTTCAGTTTGTATTAGTGAGACTTCCACAGGGTTCAGTGTTAAACAGTGAGACTCCCATAGGGTACAGTGTTAATCAGTGAGACTCCCATGGGGTTCAGTGTTAATCAGTGAGACTCCCACAGGGTTCAGTGTTAATCAGTGAGACTCCCATAGGGTTCAGTGTTAATCACTGAGTCTCCCATAGCGTTCAGTGTTAATGAGACTCCCACAGGGTTCAGTGTTAATCAGTGAGACTCCCACAGGGTTCAGTGTTAATCAGTGAGACTCCCATAGGGTTCAGTGTTAATCAGTGAGACTCCCACAGGGTTCAGTGTTAATCAGTGAGACTCCCACAGGGTTCAGTGTTAATGAGACTCCCACAGGGTTCAGTGTTAATCAGTGAGACTCCCACAGGTTCAATGTTAATCAGTGAGACTCCCATAGGGTTCAGTGTTAATCAGTGAGACTCCCACAGGGTTCAATGTTAATCAGTGAGACTCCCACAGGGTTCAGTGTTAATCAGTGAAACTCCCACAGGGTTCAGTGTTAATCAGTGAGACTCCCATAGGGTTCAGTGTTAATCAGTGAGACTCCCACAGGGTTCAGTGTTAATCAGTGAGACTCCCACAGGGTTCAGTGTTAATCAGTGAGACTCCCATAGGGTGCAGTGTTAATCAGTGAGACTCCCATAGGGTTCAGTGTTAATCAGTGAGACTCCCACAGGGTTCAGTGTTAATCAGTGAGACTCCCATAGGGTTCAGTATTAATCAGTGAGACTCCCACAGGGTTCAGTGTTAATCAGTGAGACTCCCATAGGGTTCAGTGTTAATCAGTGAGACTCCCATAGGGTTCAGTGTTAATCACTGAGACTCCCACAGGGTTCATTGTTAATCAGTGAGACTCCCACAGGGTTCAGTGTTAATCAGTGAGACTCCCATAGGGTTCAGTGTTAATCAGTGAGACTCCCACAGGGTTCAGTGTTAATCAGTGAGACTCCCATAGGGTTCAGTGTTAATCAGTGAGACTCCCATAGGGTTCAGTGTTAATCAGTGAGACTCCCATAGGATTCAGTGTTAATCAGTGAGACTCCCACAGGGTTCAGTGTTAATCAGTGAGACTCCCACAGGGTTCAGTGTTAATGAGTGAGACTCCCACAGGGTTCAATGTTAATCAGTGAGACTCCCACAGGGTTCAGTGTTAATCAGTGAGACTCCCACAGGGTTCAGTGTTAATGAGACTCCCACAGGGTTCAGTGTTAATCAGTGAGACTCCCACAGGTTCAATGTTAATCAGTGAGACTCCCATAGGGTTCAGTGTTAATCAGTGAGACTCCCACATGGTTCAATGTTAATCAGTGAGACTCCCACAGGGTTCAGTGTTAATCAGTGAAACTCCCACAGGGTTCAGTGTTAATCAGTGAGACTCCCATAGGGTTCAGTGTTAATCAGTTAGACTCCCACAGGGTTCAGTGTTAATCAGTGAGACTCCCACAGGGTTCAGTGTTAATCAGTGAGACTCCCATAGGGTTCAGTGTTAATCAGTGAGACTCCCATAGGGTTCAGTGTTAATCAGTGAGACTCCCACAGGGTTCAGTGTTAATCAGTGAGACTCCCATAGGGTTCAGTATTAATCAGTGAGACTCCCACAGGGTTCAATGTTAATCAGTGAGACTCCCATAGGGTTCAGTGTTAATCAGTGAGACTCCCATAGGGTTCAGTGTTAATCACTGAGACTCCCACAGGGTTCAGTGTTAATCAGTGAGACTCCCATAGGGTTCAGTATTAATCAGTGACACTCCCATAGGGTTCAGTGTTAATCGGTGAGACTCCCACAGGGTTCAGTGTTAATCAGTGAGACTCCCACAGGGTTCAGTTTTTATTAGTGAGACTTCCACAGGGTTCAGTGTTAAACAGTGAGACTCCCATAGGGTACAGTGTTAATCAGTGAGACTCCCATGGGGTTCAGTGTTAATCAGTGAGACTCCCACAGGGTTCATTGTTAATCAGTGAGACTCCCATAGGGTTCAGTGTTAATCAGTGAGTCTTCCATAGCGTTCAGTGTTAATGAGACTCCCACAGGGTTCAGTGTTAATCAGTGAGACTCCCACAGGGTTCAGTGTTAATCAGTGAGACTCCCATAGGGTTCAGTGTTAATCAGTGAGACTCCCACAGGGTTCAGTGTTAATCAGTGAGACTCCCACAGGGTTCAGTGTTAATGAGACTCCCACAGGGTTCAGTGTTAATCAGTGAGACTCCCACAGGTTCAATGTTAATCAGTGAGACTCCCATAGGGTTCAGTGTAAATCAGTGAGACTCCCACAGGGTTCAATGTTAATCAGTGAGACTCCCACAGGGTTCAGTGTTAATCAGTGAAACTCCCACAGGGTTCAGTGTTAATCAGTGAGACTCCCATAGGGTTCAGTGTTAATCAGTGAGACTCCCACAGGGTTCAGTGTTAATCAGTGAGACTCCCACAGGGTTCAGTGTTAATCAGTGAGACTCCCATAGGGTTCAGTGTTAATCAGTGAGACTCCCATAGGGTTCAGTGTTAATCAGTGAGACTCCCACAGGGTTCAGTGTTAATCAGTGAGACTCCCATAGGGTTCAGTATTAATCAGTGAGACTCCCACAGGGTTCAGTGTTAATCAGTGAGACTCCCATAGGGTTCAGTGTTAATCAGTGAGACTCCCATAGGGTTCAGTGTTAATCACTGAGACTCCCACAGGGTTCAGTGTTAATCAGTGAGACTCCCATAGGGTTCAGTATTAATCAGTGACACTCCCATAGGGTTCAGTGTTAATCGGTGAGACTCCCACAGGGTTCAGTGTTAATCAGTGAGACTCCCACAGGGTTCAGTTTTAATTAGTGAGACTTCCACAGGGTTCAGTGTTAAACAGTGAGACTCCCATAGGGTACAGTGTTAATCAGTGAGACTCCCATGGGGTTCAGTGTTAATCAGTGAGACTCCCACAGGGTTCAGTGTTAATCAGTGAGACTCCCATAGGGTTCAGTGTTAATCAGTGAGTCTCCCATAGCGTTCAGTGTTAATGAGACTCCCACAGGGTTCAGTGTTAATCAGTGAGACTCCCACAGGGTTCAGTGTTAATCAGTGAGACTCCCATAGGGTTCAGTGTTAATCAGTGAGACTCCCACAGGGTTCAGTGTTAATCAGTGAGACTCCCACAGGGTTCAGTGTTAATCAGTGAGACTCCCACAGGGTTCAGTGTTAATCAGTGAGACTCCCACAGGGTTCAGTGTTAATCAGTGAGACTCCCATAGGGTTCAGTGTTAATCAGTGAGACTCCCATAGGGTTCATTCTTAATCAGTGAGACTCCCACAGGGTTCAGTGTTAATCAGTGAGACTCCCACAGGGTTCAGTGTTAATCAGTGAGACTCCCATTGGGTTCAGTGTTAATCAGTGAGACTCCCACAGGGTTCAGTGTTAATAAGGGAGACTCCCACAGGGTTCAGTGTTAATCAGTGAGACCCCCACAGGGTTCAGTGTTAATCAGTGAGACTCCCATAGGGTTCAATGTTAATCAGTGAGACTCCCATAGGGTTCAGTGTTAATCAGTGAGACTCCCACAGGGTTCAGTGTTAATCAGTGAGACTCCCACAGGGTTCAGTGTTAATCAGTGAGACTCCCATAGGGTTCAGTGTTAATCAGTGAGACTCCCACAGGGTTCAGTGTTAATCAGTGAGACTCCCACAGGGTTCAGTGTTAATCAGTGAAACTCCTATAGGGTTCAGTGTTAATCAGTGAGACTCCCATAGGGTTCAATGTTAATCAGTGAGACTCCCACAGGGTTCAGTGTTAATCAGTGAGACTCCCATACGGTTCAGTGTTAATCAGTGAGACTCCCACAGGGTTCAGTGTTAATCAGTGAGACTCCCATAGGGTTCAGTGTTAATCAGTGAGACTCCCATAGGGTTCAGTGTTAATCAGTGAGACTCCCACAGGGTTCAGTGTTAATCAGTGAGACTCCCATAGGGTTCAGTATTAATCAGTGAGACTCCCACAGGGTTCAGTGTTAATCAGTGAGACTCCCATAGGGTTCAGTGTTAATCAGTGAGACTCCCATAGGGTTCAGTGTTAATCACTGAGACTCCCACAGGGTTCAGTGTTAATCAGTGAGACTCCCATAGGGTTCAGTATTAATCAGTGACACTCCCATAGGGTTCAGTGTTAATCGGTGAGACTCCCACAGGGTTCAGTGTTAATCAGTGAGACTCCCACAGGGTTCAGTTTTTATTAGTGAGACTTCCACAGGGTTCAGTGTTAAACAGTGAGACTCCCATAGGGTACAGTGTTAATCAGTGAGACTCCCATGGGGTTCAGTGTTAATCAGTGAGACTCCCACAGGGTTCAGTGTTAATCAGTGAGACTCCCATAGGGTTCAGTGTTAATCAGTGAGTCTTCCATAGCGTTCAGTGTTAATGAGACTCCCACAGGGTTCAGTGTTAATCAGTGAGACTCCCACAGGGTTCAGTGTTAATCAGTGAGACTCCCATAGGGTTCAGTGTTAATCAGTGAGACTCCCACAGGGTTCAGTGTTAATCAGTGAGACTCCCACAGGGTTCAGTGTTAATGAGACTCCCACAGGGTTCAGTGTTAATCAGTGAGACTCCCACAGGTTCAATGTTAATCAGTGAGACTCCCATAGGGTTCAGTGTTAATCAGTGAGACTCCCACAGGGTTCAATGTTAATCAGTGAGACTCCCACAGGGTTCAGTGTTAATCAGTGAAACTCCCACAGGGTTCAGTGTTAATCAGTGAGACTCCCATAGGGTTCAGTGTTAATCAGTGAGACTCCCACAGGGTTCAGTGTTAATCAGTGAGACTCCCACAGGGTTCAGTGTTAATCAGTGAGACTCCCATAGGGTTCAGTGTTAATCAGTGAGACTCCCATAGGGTTCAGTGTTAATCAGTGAGACTCCCACAGGGTTCAGTGTTAATCAGTGAGACTCCCATAGGGTTCAGTATTAATCAGTGAGACTCCCACAGGGTTCAGTGTTAATCAGTGAGACTCCCATAGGGTTCAGTGTTAATCAGTGAGACTCCCATAGGGTTCAGTGTTAATCACTGAGACTCCCACAGGGTTCAGTGTTAATCAGTGAGACTCCCATAGGGTTCAGTATTAATCAGTGACACTCCCATAGGGTTCAGTGTTAATCGGTGAGACTCCCACAGGGTTCAGTGTTAATCAGTGAGACTCCCACAGGGTTCAGTTTTAATTAGTGAGACTTCCACAGGGTTCAGTGTTAAACAGTGAGACTCCCATAGGGTACAGTGTTAATCAGTGAGACTCCCATGGGGTTCAGTGTTAATCAGTGAGACTCCCACAGGGTTCAGTGTTAATCAGTGAGACTCCCATAGGGTTCAGTGTTAATCAGTGAGTCTCCCATAGCGTTCAGTGTTAATGAGACTCCCACAGGGTTCAGTGCTAATCAGTGAGACTCCCACAGGGTTCAGTGTTAATCAGTGAGACTCCCATAGGGTTCAGTGTTAATCAGTGAGACTCCCACAGGGTTCAGTGTTAATCAGTGAGACTCCCACAGGGTTCAGTGTTAATCAGTGAGACTCCCACAGGGTTCAGTGTTAATCAGTGAGACTCCCACAGGGTTCAGTGTTAATCAGTGAGACTCCCATAGGGTTCAGTGTTAATCAGTGAGACTCCCATAGGGTTCATTCTTAATCAGTGAGACTCCCACAGGGTTCAGTGTTAATCAGTGAGACTCCCACAGGGTTCAGTGTTAATCAGTGAGACTCCCATTGGGTTCAGTGTTAATCAGTGAGACTCCCACAGGGTTCAGTGTTAATCAGTGAGACTCCCATAGGGTTGAGTGTTAATCAGTGAGACTCCCATAGGGTTCAGTGTTAATCAGTGAGACTCCCATAGGGTTCAGTGTTAATCAGTGAGACTCCCATAGGGTTCAGTGTTAATCAGTGAGACTCCCACAGGGTTCAGTGTTAATCAGTGAGACTCCCATAGGGTACAGTGTTAATCAGTGAGACTCCCATGGGGTTCAGTGTTAATCAGTGTGACTCCCACAGGGTTCAGTGTTAATCAGTGAGACTCCCATAGGGTTCAGTGTTAATCAGTGAGTCTCCCATAGCGTTCAGTGTTAATGAGACTCCCACAGGGTTCAGTGTTAATCAGTGAGACTCCCACAGGGTTCAGTGTTAATCAGTGAGACTCCCATAGGGTTCAGTGTTAATCAGTGAGACTCCCATAGGGTTCAGTTTTTATTAGTGAGACTTCCACAGGGTTCAGTGTTAAACAGTGAGACTCCCATAGGGTACAGTGTTAATCAGTGAGACTCCCATGGGGTTCAGTGTTAATCAGTGAGACTCCCACAGGGTTCAGTGTTAATCAGTGAGACTTCCATAGGGTTCAGTGTTAATCAGTGAGTCTCCCATAGCGTTCAGTGTTAATGAGACTCCCACAGGGTTCAGTGTTAATCAGTGAGACTCCCACAGGGTTCAGTGTTAATCAGTGAGACTCCCATAGGGTTCAGTGTTAATCAGTGAGACTCCCACAGGGTTCAGTGTTAATCAGTGAGACTCCCACAGGGTTCAGTGTTAATGAGACTCCCACAGGGTTCAGTGTTAATCAGTGAGACTCCCACAGGTTCAATGTTAATCAGTGAGACTCCCATAGGGTTCAGTGTTAATCAGTGAGACTCCCACAGGGTTCAATGTTAATCAGTGAGACTCCCACAGGGTTCAGTGTTAATCAGTGAAACTCCCACAGGGTTCAGTGTTAATCAGTGAGACTCCCATAGGGTTCAGTGTTAATCAGTGAGACTCCCACAGGGTTCAGTGTTAATCAGTGAGACTCCCACAGGGTTCAGTGTTAATCAGTGAGACTCCCATAGGGTTCAGTGTTAATCAGTGAGACTCCCATAGGGTTCAGTGTTAATCAGTGAGACTCCCACAGGGTTCAGTGTTAATCAGTGAGACTCCCATAGGGTTCAGTATTAATCAGTGAGACTCCCACAGGGTTCAGTGTTAATCAGTGAGACTCCCATAGGGTTCAGTGTTAATCAGTGAGACTCCCATAGGGTTCAGTGTTAATCACTGAGACTCCCACAGGGTTCAGTGTTAATCAGTGAGACTCCCATAGGGTTCAGTATTAATCAGTGACACTCCCATAGGGTTCAGTGTTAATCGGTGAGACTCCCACAGGGTTCAGTGTTAATCAGTGAGACTCCCACAGGGTTCAGTTTTAAACAGTGAGACTCCCATAGGGTACAGTGTTAATCAGTGAGACTCCCATGGGGTTCAGTGTTAATCAGTGAGACTCCCATAGGGTACAGTGTTAATCAGTGAGACTCCCATAGGGTTCAGTGTTAATCAGTGAGACTTCCACAGGGTTCAGTGTTAAACAGTGAGACTCCCATAGGGTACAGTGTTAATCAGTGAGACTCCCATGGGGTTCAGTGTTAATCAGTGAGACTCCCACAGGGTTCAGTGTTAATCAGTGAGACTCCCATAGGGTTCAGTGTTAATCAGTGAGTCTCCCATAGCGTTCAGTGTTAATGAGACTCCCACAGGGTTCAGTGTTAATCAGTGAGACTCCCACAGGGTTCAGTGTTAATCAGTGAGACTCCCATAGGGTTCAGTGTTAATCAGTGAGACTCCCACAGGGTTCAGTGTTAATCAGTGAGACTCCCACAGGGTTCAGTGTTAATCAGTGAGACTCCCACAGGGTTCAGTGTTAATCAGTGAGACTTCCACAGGGTTCAGTGTTAATCAGTGAGACTCCCATAGGGTTCAGTGTTAATCAGTGAGACTCCCATAGGGTTCATTCTTAATCAGTGAGACTCCCACAGGGTTCAGTGTTAATCAGTGAGACTCCCACAGGGTTCAGTGTTAATCAGTGAGACTCCCATTGGGTTCAGTGTTAATCAGTGAGACTCCCACAGGGTTCAGTGTTAATCAGTGAGACTCCCATAGGGTTGAGTGTTAATCAGTGAGACACCCATAGGGTTCAGTGTTAATCAGTGAGACTCCCATAGGGTTCAGTGTAAATCAGTGAGACTCCCATAGGGTTCAGTGTTAATCAGTGAGACTCCCATAGGGTTCAGTGTTAATCAGTGAGACTCCCATAGGGTTCAGTGTTAATCAGTGAGACTCCCACAGGGTTCAGTGTTATTCAGTGAGACTCCCATAGGGTTCAGTGTTAATCAGTGAGACTCCCATAGGGTTCAGTGTTAATCAGTGAGACTCCCACAGGGTTCAGTGTTAATAAGGGAGAATCCCACAGGGTTCAGTGTTAATCAGTGAGACCCCCACAGGGTTCAGTGTTAATCAGTGAGACTCCCATAGGGTTCAATGTTAATCAGTGAGACTCCCATTAGGTTCAGTGTTAATCAGTGAGACTCCCACAGGGTTCAGTGTTAATCAGTGAGACTCCCACAGGGTTCAGTGTTAATCAGTGAGACTCCCATAGGGTTCAGTGTTAATCAGTGAGACTCCCACAGGGTTCAGTGTTAATCAGTGAGACTCCCACAGGGTTCAGTGTTAATCAGTGAAACTCCTATAGGGTTCAGTGTTAATCAGTGAGACTCCCATAGGGTTCAATGTTAATCAGTGAGACTCCCACAGGGTTCAGTGTTAATCAGTGAGACTCCCATAGGGTTCAGTGTTAATCAGTGAGACTCCCATAGGGTTCAGTGTTAATCAGTGAGACTCCCACAGGGTTCAGTGTTAATCAGTGAGACTCCCACAGGGTTCAGTGTTAATCAGTGAGACTCCCACAGGGTTCAGTGTTAATCAGTGAGACTCCCATAGGGTTCAGTGTTAATCAGTGAGACTCCCACAGGGTTCAGTGTTAATCAGTGAGACTCCCACAGGGTTCAGTGTTAATCAGTGAGACTCCCACAGGGTTCAGTGTTAATCAATGAGACTCCCATAGGGTTCAATGTTAATCAGTGAGACTCCCACAGGGTTCAGTGTTAATCAGTGAGACTCCCATAGGGTTCAGTGTTAATCAGTGAGACTCCCATAGGGTTCAGTGTTAATCAGTGAGACTCCCACAGGGTTCAGTGTTAATCAGTGAGACTCCCACAGGGTTCAGTGTTAATCAGTGAGACTCCCACAGGGTTCAGTGTTAATCAGTGAGACTCCCACAGGGTTCAGTGTTAATGAGACTCCCACAGGGTTCAGTGTTAATCAGTGAGACTCCCATAGGGTTCAGTGTTAATCAGTGAGACTCCCACAGGGTTCAGTGTTAATCAGTGAGACTCCCATAGGGTACAGTGTTAATCAGTGAGACTCCCATGGGGTTCAGTGTTAATCAGTGAGACTCCCATAGGGTACAGTGTTAATCAGTGAGACTCCCATAGGGTTCAGTGTTAATCAGTGAGACTTCCACAGGGTTCAGTGTTAAACAGTGAGACTCCCATAGGGTACAGTGTTAATCAGTGAGACTCCCATGGGGTTCAGTGTTAATCAGTGAGACTCCCACAGGGTTCAGTGTTAATCAGTGAGACTCCCATAGGGTTCAGTGTTAATCAGTGAGTCTCCCATAGCGTTCAGTGTTAATGAGACTCCCACAGGGTTCAGTGTTAATCAGTGAGACTCCCACAGGGTTCAGTGTTAATCAGTGAGACTCCCATAGGGTTCAGTGTTAATCAGTGAGACTCCCACAGGGTTCAGTGTTAATCAGTGAGACTCCCACAGGGTTCAGTGTTAATCAGTGAGACTCCCACAGGGTTCAGTGTTAATCAGTGAGACTTCCACAGGGTTCAGTGTTAATCAGTGAGACTCCCATAGGGTTCAGTGTTAATCAGTGAGACTCCCATAGGGTTCATTC
>NC_133747.1:4866657-4871657 GCF_048934315.1 Petromyzon marinus | reverse complement strand
GTGTTACTGTGTGTGTGTCACTGTGTGTCACTGTGTGTGTGTGTGTTACTGTGTGTGTGTGTTACTGTGTGTGTGTCACTGTGTGTGTGTCACTGTGTGTGTGTCACTGTGTGTGTGTGTCACTGTGTGTGTGTGTGTGTCACTGTGTGTGTGTTACTGTGTGTGTGTGTCACTGTGTGTGTGTCACTGTGTGTGTCACTGTGTGTGTGTCACTGTGTGTGTCACTGTGTGTGTGTCACTGTGTGTGTCACTGTGTGTGTGTGTCACTGTGTGTGTGTCACTGTGTGTGTGTGTCACTGTGTGTGTCACTGTGTGTGTCACTGTGTGTGTGTCACTGTGTGTGTCACTGTGTGTGTGTCATTAGGGGAAAAAACGGTGATCCAATTTCCGACCCCCAGGAACAGGTTCGCAGATTTGCTGAGCATTTCTGTGAGGTCCTGGGGGAGGGAAAATCCCTCAGCCAGGAAAACATCGTGGCACAAAGTGAGGATGACCCTGCTGAGGCTGCGGTGCCTCAAATATTGGATGAAGTCACCCCCTGTGAGTGGCTGGCTGAGGTGCCATCTGCTGAGGAAGTATTGAAGGCGATCCGGAGTCTGAGACCAGGAAAGGCAGCGGGCAGAGATGATCTCCCAAGCGAAATGCTGAGGGAGGGTGGCGTTTGTGCACAGACTGCCCTATATGACATCATAACAACAGTCTGGACCACTGGACGGGTTCCGCAGGATTGGAAGGATGCCCTGGTGGTCCCCCTTTTTAAGAAGGGGGACCGCACAGACTGTAACAACTACAGGGGCATCTCACTCCTCAGTGTGCCGGGAAAGGTCCTGGCAAGGATTATTCAACATCGCCTTGCCAGGCACGCTGAGGAGAGGCTTGCGGAGCCCCAATGCGGTTTCAGGAAAGGGCGGTCCTGCACAGATGCCATATTTTCTGTCCGTCTGCTACAGCAGAGGTGTAGGGAATTCCAACAAGACCTACATCTCTGCTTTATTGACCTGGTCAAGGCCTATGATACCATCAGTAGGCCTGGGCTCTGGGTCGTTCTTCGTGCTTTTGGAGTACCTGACCCTCTGCTCACGATCATTAAGGACCTTCATGATGGTGAACGGGCCCGGGTAAAACTACGTGGCCGGGAGTCAGAGCCATTCCCTGTACACCTTGGGGTGCGACAGGGATGTCCTCTGGCTCCCACATTATTTAACATCTATTTTGACCACGTAGTTCGTGAAGCCTTCAATAGCTGTACCGGGGGAATCTCCATATGGTACAGATATAATGGGAGGCTAATCGATGCCCGGGTGCGGTCAAGGGATGGCTCCCTATTGCTCAACCACGTTATGTATGCTGATGACTTGGTAATAGCTGCTCAGTCAGAGGAGGAGTTGGAGACGCTGCTGCTGAGACTGGAGCGTGCCACTAAGAGGTGGGGCCTTACCATCAGCCCCACCAAAACTAAGCACCTGCCTGGGTATTTTGTACCATCGGACACTCAACCCCCACAACTCCCAATCGGTGATGGGGCAGTTGTGGAGAGAGTGGAGAGTTTCCCATACCTGGGCAGTGTGCTTATGACTGGCTCCAGTTTAACAGCAGAGGTCTCACTCCGAATCAGTCGAGCGGCAATATCTTTTTATCGGTTGCGTAACGCTGTGTGGAAGCTACCTGGTCTGTCGCTCCGCACTAAGCTTCAGGTCTTCTCGGCCACGGTCATTCCCTCCCTTCTCTACGCTTGCGAAACGTGGACCCCCCTAATGGAACATCTTCGCCGGTTAGAAACATTTAGGCTGGCCTGCCTCCGATCCATCCTCGGTTTAACCAGACTGGATTGTGTGAGGAGCTCACAAATCCTTGAAAGATCTGGGCAGGGTCCCATCGGTGAGCTCCTCCGGCAGGCAAGGCTGCGATGGCTGGGTCATGTAGCCCGCATGCCCAGCCACCGCATGCCGAAACAGCTTTTGTTTGGCCGGATTGAGGGGGCTAAGCGGGCGCGGCACGGGCTAGAGAAGAGATGGAGTGATGTGGTACAGGAGGACGTGGAGCTGAGTGGACTTGCCGATGACTGGTACCAGCGGTGTCAAGATCGGCCTCTGTGGAGGAGGCTCGTGAAGGATGCTACTGGGCAGTTGGAGGCAGTCGCCCTCCAACAACAACGGAGGGCGGAGGAGCGACGCTCACAACAGCGAGCGGAGCGCCGGGTGGCTAAAGCACAGCAGGTTGGCACAGTAGGGGGCACAGGTGGTGCATCAGCCAGTCATCTCAGTCAGTCGACCCGTGGCACCTGGGTCTGCCCCGTGACCTCCTGCCAGCGGGCGTTCGATACTTCACGTGGCCTCAGGGTGCACATAGCCTGGCACAAGCGTCGTGGTGACGTCACCGCCACTTAGTGGCGAATGGCGGTTGTTGTTGTTGTTGTTGTGTTACTGTGTGTGTGTGTGTCAGTGTGTTACTGTGTGTGTGTGTGTCACTGTGTGTGTGTGTCAGTGTGTTACTGTGTGTGTGTGTTACTGTGTGTGTGTCACTGTGTGTGTCACTGTGTGTGTGTCACTGTGTGTGTGTGTCACTGTGTGTGTGTGTCACTGTGTGTGTGTGTGTCACTGTGTGTGTGTGTCACTGTGTGTGTCACTGTGTGTGTGTCACTGTGTGTGTGTGTCACTGTGTGTGTGTCACTGTGTGTGTCACTGTGTGTGACACTGTGTGTGTGTCACTGTGTGTGTCACTGTGTGTGTCACTGTGTGTGTGTCACTGTGTGTGTGTGTCACTGTGTGTGTCACTGTGTGTCTGTGTGTGTGTCACTGTGTGTGTCACTGTGTCACTGTGTGTGTGTGTCACTGTGTGTGTGTCACTGTGTGTGTGTCACTGTGTGTGTGTCACTGTGTGTGTCAGTGTGTGTGTGTCAGTGTGTGTGTGTCACTGTGTGTGTGTCACTGTGTGTGTCACTGTGTGTGTCACTGTGTGTGTGTCACACTGTGTGTGTGTCACACTGTGTGTGTGTGTGTGTCACTGTGTGTGTCACTGTGTGTGTCACTGTGTGTGTGTGTGTCACTGTGTGTGTGTGTCACTGTGTGTGTCACTGTGTGTGTCACTGTGTGTGTGTGTGTGTCACTGTGTGTGTGTCACTGTGTGTGTGTTACTGTGTGTGTGTGTCACTGTGTGTGTGTGTCACTGTGTGTGTCACTGTGTGTGTCACTGTGTGTGTGTGTGTCACTGTGTGTGTTAGTCAGTGTGTTACTGTGTGTGTCACTGTGTGTGTGTGTCACTGTGTGTGTGTTACTGTGTGTGTGTGTGTCACTGTGTGTGTGTCACTGTGTGTGTGTCACTGTGTGTGTGTGTGTCACTGTGTGTGTCACTGTGTGTGTGTTACTGTGTGTGTGTGTGTGTCACTGTGTGTGTGTGTTACTGTGTGTGTGTGTGTGTCACTGTGTGTGTCAGTGTGTGTGTGTGTGTCACTGTGTGTGTGTGTCACTGTGTGTGTGTGTTACTGTGTGTGTGTCACTGTGTGTGTGTGTGTGTCACTGTGTGTGTGTGTTACTGTGTGTGTGTCACTGTGTGTGTGTGTGTTACTGTGTGTCACTGTGTGTGTCACTGTGTGTGTCACTGTGTGTGTGTGTGTCACTGTGTGTGTGTGTTACTGTGTGTGTGTGTCACTGTGTTACTGTGTGTGTGTGTGTGTCACTGTGTGTGTGTGTTACTGTGTGTGTGTGTCACTGTGTGTGTGTCACTGTGTGTGTGTGTTACTGTGTGTGTGTGTGTGTGTCACTGTGTGTGTGTGTCACTGTGTGTGTCACTGTGTGTGTGTCACTGTGTGTGTCACTGTGTGTGTGTGTCACTGTGTGTGTGTCACTGTGTGTGTTAGTCAGTGTGTTACTGTGTGTGTCACTGTGTGTGTGTGTGTCACTGTGTGTGTGTTACTGTGTGTGTGTGTCACTGTGTGTGTGTGTCACTGTGTGTGTGTGTCACTGTGTGTGTGTGTGTTACTGTGTGTGTGTGTCACTGTGTGTGTCACTGTGTCACTGTGTGTGTGTGTCACTGTGTGTGTCACTGTGTGTGTGTGTCACTGTGTGGTGTGTGTGTCACTGTGTGTGTGCGTGTGTGTCACTGTGTGTGTCACTGTGTCACTGTGTGTGTCACTGTGTGTGTGTGTCACTGTGTGTGTGTCACTGTGTGTGTGTGTCACTGTGTGTGTGTGTCATTGTGTGTGTCACTGTGTGTGTGTGTCACTGTGTGTGTGTGTTACTGTGTGTGTGTCACTGTGTCACTGTGTGTGTGTCACTGTGTGTGTGTCACTGTGTGTGTCACTGTGTGTGTGTGTCACTGTGTGTGTCACTGTGTGTGTGTCACTGTGTGTGTGTGTCACACTGTGTGTGTGTCACTGTGTGTGTGTCACTGTGTGTGTGTCACTGTGTGTTTGTCACTGTGTGTGTCACTGTGTGTGTGTGTGTGTCACTGTGTGTGTGTCACTGTGTGTGTGTTACTGTGTGTGTGTCACTGTGTGTGTGTCACTGTGTGTGTGTCACTGTGTGTGTCACTGTGTGTGTGTGTCACTGTGTGTGTGTGTGTCACTGTGTGTGTGTGTCACTGTGTATGTATGTGTCACTGTGTGTGTGTGTCACTGTGTGTGTGTCACTGTGTGTGTCACTGTGTGTGTGTGTGTGTGTCACTGTGTGTGTTACTGTGTGTGTGTGTGTGTGTCACTGTGTGTGTGTCACTGTGTGTGTGTGTGTCACTGTGTGTGTGTGTCACTGTGTGTGTGTGTCACTGTGTGTGTGTGTTACTGTGTTTGTGTGTGTCACTTTGTGTGTGTGTGTCAGTGTGTTACTGTGTGTGTGTGTGTCACTGTGTGTGTGTATCACTGTGTGTGTGTGTGTCACTGTGTGTGTCACTGTGTGTGTGTGTCACTGTGTGTGTGTGTTACTGTGTGTGTGTCACTGTGTGTGTCACTGTGTGTGTTACTGTGTGTGTGTGTCACTGTGTGTGTGTGTCACTGTGTGTGTGTCACT